>NC_074725.1:5271010-5426010 GCF_947242115.1 Biomphalaria glabrata
ATTCCGATGCCCAGACCATTTTCTTGGTACATTCTGATGCCCAGACAAGCTTCTTGGTACATTCTGATGCCCAGACCAGATTCTTTGTACATTCCGATGCCCAGACCATTTTCTTGGTACATTCTGATGCCCAGACCAGTTTTTTGGTACATTCTGATGCCCAGACCAGCTTTTTTTTTTACATTCTGATGCCCAGACCAGTTTCTTTGTACATTCTGATGCCCAGACCAGTTTTTTGGTACATTCTGATGCCCAGACCAGCTTTTTTTTTTACATTCTGATGCCCAGACCAGTTTCTTTGTACATTCTGATGCCCAGACCATTTTCTTGGTACATTCTGATGCCCAGACCAGTGTCTTGGAACGAAATGATATTAAGCTTTTAATTAGTATTTTTTTAAATGCAGTTTGAAAGCAAAAGTGCAAATTTCGCATCTAGTAAAACAACAATAGAAAGAAAATGCTTTCACTACTAACGTTATTAAGACGTTCTGTTACTTATTTAGTACTAGACTGAGAGAACTTCCACCCCTCCCATCCCCCCAAAAATAGTAGCTAATAAGAATGCACTATTAATGAACACGACAGGTCCAGACGCTTTAATTCGCCTGCCGCAGTCGCCAGAGTACAATTGAGATCAACTATTATTTGATTGCTCTTGGATAGAGTACTTCTGTATCTTATGGAATGTGGTGATATGATTTGATACAGGGGCGTGCCGATAGAGGTTCCAGAGCTGAATAAGTCTTTAAGTTACGATGTGTGTTTCTAGTTCCATCGAGGTGTTTATTTACTTATTTCAAGCCTACTAAAAAAAAAAAATAAAAAACAAGCAGCAACATATAAAAATATTTTTTTTAAAAAAAGGAAACAAACAACAACAAACCTTATCTAAGGGGAAGAACTCCACATTTACAACTATAGCTCTCAATAGTGACGAAGTTATTTCCCTTTTTTATATCAAACAAAATAATTAATTTCCAATCATTAATTGATAATGGTTTTATTTTTTTATTGATTCATCTATTGTCTTCATCATTGAATAATTGTGCAAAAGTTTCAACTTGATCCGAGAGTGGTTGTGGGAGAAATATCGTGTTCAGACTTTTTACCAGACAGACAGACAGACTGACTTGATAAAAACTTTGTGATAAAACGTTGTAAAGTTGGATTCGGTGTCGTAGAGTTCAAATCCTATTTTTGGATAAAATGTAGTGGGATTTTTTTTTAATTTTCTTTTACTATTCTTGATGTCAGATTCAGTAGGACAATGCGACTATGACTTTTAAGTTCCAATACCCCTTGAGTCGTAATAATAATCGTAATAATCTTTATTATCCATAAGGAAATTTGTCTTACAATTTGTGCATTACACCAAACAAAACATTATAACTATAGAAAACCAAAATATATACATTCACACCAGACTTACTCATAATTTACATGTGAAAAGTTTATGTCAAATAGTTTTTTATTTAACGATGTGATTGCCAGGGGAACAAAAGAGTTTTTGTATCTGTTTGTCTTAGCTATCGGTGTCTTGTATCTCTTTTGTGATGATAAAATCACAAAATCCTGACCCTCCCCAATAGTCATTATGGCAGGAGCGGAGTAGTCTAAATATGTATTTTCTGCGCATTTGAATTTAGATCTAGATCTTATGTAAATCATCACTACCTCAAATTGATATCTACATCTAGATTTAGTTGTCTAAGATAAGTTTTCTTTTTATTTTTACATACGAAATAAACATTAGTTAGATTGATTTGAAGTTATCTTAACTTTAGATTTAGATGTCAATATCTATAGTAGAAGATTAGATTATAGCTTACTGTAGATGTTACTTGAATATGGAAGATTTGAGATTTTTACATCTGGACGGCGGGAGGTGGGCAAGGCTCGAGCCAGGGTCACCAAGGCGACCAGGCAGCCTTCACAACAAATTTACTAGATCAGTTGTGATTATATGCTAGATCTAATGCCGAACGGCAATAAAATTAATTATTATTGTTACATAAAATTGAGATACAATTTCATTACAGACTAACTCTAGATCTATACGGTCCTGTTTTCACAGAGAATAAATTTATATTTAATTGTCTACAGTAATTTATTTATCCTATGTGAAAACAGAACATATGCAGCGCTAATTAAACATCACACAGTAGGCCCTCGAATAGATCTACGTGCCCTCAAATAGATCTAGGTGCCCTCGAATAGATCTAGGTGCCCTCGAATAGATCTAGGTGCCCTCAAATAGATCTAGGTGCCCTCAAATAGATCTAGGTGCCCTCGAATAGATCTAGGTGCCCTCAAATAGATCTAGGTGCCCTCGAATAGATCTAGGTGCCCTCAAATAGATCTAGGTGCCCTCAAATATATCTAGGTGCCCTCGAATAGATCTAGGTGCCCTCGAATAGATCTAGGTGCCCTCAAATAGATCTAGGTGCCCTATAATAATCTGATAGCACATAAAACATCCAAAATTCTCGCTGCGATGCAAAATGAAACGATATTCTACGCTGCTGTGATAGAAAAGTTTGCAGAGCGTGCAAAAAAAATGAGAATCGCGCCAAAATTTAAAACAATAATTAACAAACCCATTTATTTAGCCACACTGTGACAGCCTGTCACAGTTGGTAGGCCTACACTGCAGAAAGAAAGGACAAATATTACTTTTTAAAACTTTTTATCTGAATATACCTTGGACTGGTCACTACTGAGTCTACTACACATTTCCTTACGTTGACTTCTCAGTAAACTTTTTTTTCAGCGCATAAATTTAGTTTTAAAAAGAGTTAACCTCCCCCCCCCCTCCCCAAACCCTAGTGTGACAAATGTATATAATATTGTTTTATGATTTATTTTTTCCCATAATTTTAACTCCGTCCTGAAGTAAAAAGGCTTGATTTAAATCTCATTGCTCACAAATTAGTAGCAAGCAATAAAAAAAGAATTATCCTACACCTAACGCTTAACTTAGAGATAAAGTGATCGGCGTGATGTGTACATGACGAGAGAGAAAGAGAGAGAGAGAAATAGAGAATGAGAGAGACAGAGAAAGAGTGTGAGAGATACAGAGAGAAAGAGATAGAGAGAGAGAGAAAGAGAGAGAGAGAGAAAAAGAGAGAGAGAGAAAAAAAAAGTGTGTGAGAGAGAGACAGAGAAAAAATGAGAGAGAGAGAGAAAGAAAGAGAATGGGGGAGGGGGGAGAGAGAGGCCAAAGACGGGAAAGTCCGTAACTCTCTGTTCCGTTGTGTTTTCTCCCCCACTCCGTTAACGGCTCGTGCTCTAATGAACACGTGAGCTGTTCCGGCGCGTGCTGTGCTGTAATTGTACTCGCTCTTTTCAATAACACACACACACACAAAGTAGTGGTGGTGTTGGGGGGGGGGGGGGGCGAGAAAGTGACGAGGGTCAGTTCGACTAGTGTGGGCTGTCGATTAGGAAAGAAAACGGAGGGGGGTGGGGGTGGCGATGTGACGGGAGGAATCGGACCAAAAAAAAAATAGTTTTCAAAAAATGCCCTGCTGGTATCAATTCCACCCCACCCTCTATTGGCATTATTGCCTCTTCTCCCACCATCGCCGTTATGGTGCCCCCCCCCCCCACTCCCTTTAATGTCTACGCCCCCCCCCCCCCCCCCCAAACATTAGGATCCCATGTGTGTAGGAATAGGGTTGAAACAATCAAAACATTTCTTTTTGGATCTGCACGACAGTCACGTGATACGAGGATTCCTTGGCGACGGACTCACATGTACCACAGCCTGGTGCGTATTTCTTAAGTGGGACATAGAGGGAAGGTCACTATTGGAATCTAATCGGAGTTTAGTTGCTTGTTTCATTCCAAAGTCTGCATGGATTCAAACATAAACAGGTTGTTGTTTTTTTTAACGCTTAGCTGTAACACAACAAGATCGCTATGTCTTCTTGTCCAGATCTAGCCTACTGCATGGTTGTTTGTTTGGGTTTGAATGAAATCAATCTGAAGATAACTAAAAAAATCAAAATTCAACAACTAAATACTAAATTGTCTTTTTTCAAATTAAACAATGCATTAAACTTATTTTTAGTGACACTGTATTTATTCTAGAGACGATGAGATAACAAGGCCTAACAATTATATTTTAGTTCTAAATAACCATCGAACAAGAATTGATATTCAATAAGATCTAGAATTTGAATTTAATATAGAGGTGGAATTCAATATAGAAGTAGAATTTAATATAGAGGTGGAATTCAAGATAGAATGGATTCAATATGGGAGTAGATTGCAATAAAGTAGAAGAATTCAACGTATATTACATTTAGAAGTAGAATTCAATATACTTTACATTTAGAAGTAGAATTCAATATACTTTACATTTAGAAGTAGAATTCAATATACTTTACATTAAGAAGTAGAATTCAATATACTTTACATTTAGAAGTAGAATTCAATATACTTTACATTTAGAAGGAGAATTCAATATACTTTAAATTTAGAAGTAGAATTCAATATACTTTACATTTAGAAGTAGAATTCAATATAGAACGGAACTCAATATAGAACTAGAAATGACTATAAATATAGACTTTGGGCTAATTTTTTTTTAAAAGCACATAGAGATATTCCATTATCATTATTCGATTTAAAATTGAAGTTAAATCTTTGGATTAAATGTTGAAATGTTTTACTTTCATATTTATAGTCCACATGAAAATGTTTGTGTTGATAATAATAATAATAATAATAATAATAATAATCTTTATTATCCGTAAGGAAATTTGTCTTACAATTTGTGCATTACACCAAACAAAAAACATTATAACTATAAGAAACCAAAGTGTACATTCACACCAGACTCACTCATAATTTACATGTGACAAAGATGGCTCACTAAAAGAGTCACTATAGTATACACGAGCGACTGCAGTGAATTTATTCAAAAATTCACACTGCACAAAAGAAATCAATCAAACATTGTTAAAGTAAAACAGATGTGAAAAAGGTGTCCGCTTGATTAAAATGAATTCCATTGCGTTATGTCGAATATACTTTCATTGGCTTTTATTTTATTATAAGAAAGATTAAAATGATGGCTGCCTGGTCGTGCGGTATTCGCGCTGGACTGTCGTTTGGTTGTCTCAATGGTCCGGGGTTCATACCCTGACCTCTGCCATCCCCCAAAGTAGATTATCCTCAACTATGAATATAAGACATTATTATGTACAATATTGTATAAGTTATCACTGAAACAGACAAAAATTATGTCATATTTTTAGTTTGAGAAAAAACTAGTGAACAAAAAATGGTTTAGGACAGTTTGAATAAGCTGTTACAATTTCTTAGTAGGTACATTTATTAAAACTTTTTCAAACTAGTTGTCTAAGTGTGACATAATAATCTCACGAAAATACCACAAGCTCAAGAACTGCCGCCAGTAACCTTCACTTGAGTTGAAACGACAAGATATAATACTAATAACCAACAGCTAATTATCAATTACCAATGGAGATTTCTTACGATTAATTGTTAAGCGAAAAAAATCTTAGAGATGTGATTTAAATAGTGCTAAAATGTGCGCGAAAAATATCGTATATGTGAATGTAATCAACACGTTCTATATTATGAACATATATATTATATATTCACCAAAAGAGTAGCTGTTTATGGTTATCCGTCATAAATGGAAATCTCTAACAAATTGATTTTAAAAAATGTAAATAATATTTTACACAAAAGATAATAATAATTATTTTTTTTTAAATCTAATTATTTAAAAATAATTAATAATAAAGATTTCTTTTTAAAATGTTAAATGTATCTGATGTTTATATGCTATAGTTTAATTAGATGTCAAAAGCTACTTTTTATAAACATGACAAGAACTCTCGAAATTGTCAAAAGACTTATTGCATCTACTAGATATTATACAATAAACTAAATATATACGGTAATTCAAATTGAACATATAAGACATGATTAAACAAAACAAAACAAAACAAAAAAAAACCATTAAACTTATTATTTCAATATAGTTTTGTAATATTTTAATTCAATGTTTCCCAATCTGACCGAGTGCCTACAAAGTGGCACAAAAACGTGTTCCTAGATATCCCAATCCCCAGATGTCCACAAAAAGAGAATGAACACGTAAGCACTGAGCATGCTGTGAAAGCAGAGAGACCAGAAAGTACTAAGCATGCCTTGGTATTATCCAAACCAGAGTGCACTAAACACGCTACAGTAGTATGGGAACCAGAGTGCACAAACATGCTTTTAAGTTAAGTTCACCTTTCAGACCTTGGACTATGGGACATCTGTTTCTGTGGCCCACGGTTAACGACGGTGTCATGTGGCCAATACAACGACTAACCGCCGTTGACTATTCCCCAACTAATGTCAGGTACCCATTAGAGCTCGCTGGACTCAGAGCCATCCTAAAGATCCCGTAATTATAAATCCCAGTCTTCACCAGGTTTCGAACCCGATACCTCCCGGTCGTTCCCTTTTTTTTCTGTATATGATTTAAGAAAACCGATTAGGTTAAGATACACCGAGATATCTTTTTATTCCCCCCCCCCCCAAACCCCCTCATTTTCCCAATCGGTCCAGATAACTGATAGGATCAACAATTTAACCATCTTATGAGCTTTGCCACAAAGCACACTACAAAAGCAGTCAATACAAATAATAACAGTATACAAATGACATTCTCAAAATAATCATAGCGTATTGAGAAAGCTCAAAGCATGAAATAGCGCTAAAAAAAACAACAACAACAAAACAATTGGTAATAATATCACTGATTTGTTGTTGGTCTATTTAAAAATTTAATTACATGACTGATCCAAAACTAATTGATACAATTACACTTTGTATAATTTTTGTATATTTAAAAAGTATTGTTATGTTTTTCTTATTTTTTGTTACAGTTCTAATAAAATTATAGTCGTCTGATAGTCAGAGCAAGCGGACTTCCAAAAGATTCATTTTCCCAAAAGACAACCTAGATGAATGAATCAACTGACAGCATTGAGATAACTAGCTACTAAAGCTGCATGTGTTGTATAATGCCACACAACTTTCAACCTAAAACCGTTTATTAAAAATATGGATTAAATATATTACACATAAAATTAAAGATATTTATTTCGTTTCTGTGCCCTGTTTCTTCCTTGTTTTTCTGGAGCAAATTTCAATTTGAAATACAGAACTAAATTTAAGACAGAGAAATTAGCATACGATGGAGGAGTTAACTCAGTTTGTGCATAAATCTTTTGAGAACTGTGATAGTAAGTCCATCATCGACGTGGTTGGTCGCTCTGAGGTGGCCCACAGTAGGGTGGAGGAGGATTATCCGAGGATGGACCTGAAACTCTGCAGTGCCATCAAGAACGAGCGGGAGGTACGGAGACGCCAGAGACGGGCGCTACCACGAGGACTCCGGGGATGGTGGACGTTACCACGAAGACTCCGGGGATGGCGGACGATATCATGACGATGAGGACGACGAGGACGAAATAGATATTGGACAACGTGCCGGACGAAACGTCATGTCCGCTGCCGGGCATCCGCAGAGCTTACTTCAGGTTGGTTATTTTATTCTAACAGCAAAGGTTTCAATAAAATGTCCTTATAGCAAATGAAATCAATCCATCAAGTCAATCAACCATTTAGTCTATATATGTATGTATGTATGTATGTATGTATGTATGTATGTATGTATGTATGTATGTATATGTTGTATGTATGTATGTATGTATGTATGATGTATGTATGTATGTATGTATGTATGTATGTATGTATGTATGTATGTATGATGTATGTATGTATGTATGTATGTATGATGTATGTATGTATGTATGTATGTATGTATGTATGTATGTATGTATGTATGTATGTATGTAGGTAGGTAGGTAGGTAGGTATGTAGGTAGGTATGTATGCATGTATGTATGTATGTATGATGTATGTATGTATGTATGTATGTATGTATGTATGTATGTATGTATGTATGTATGTATGTATGTATGTATGCATCTATCTATCTATCTATTTATCTATCTATCTATCTATCTATCTATCTATCTATCTATCTATCTATCTATCTATCTATCTATCCATCCATCCATCCATCCATCCATCCATCTATCTATCTATCTATCTATCTATCTATCTATCTATCTATCTATCTATCTATCTATCTATCTATCTATCTATCTATCTGTCTGTCTGTCTCTCTATCTATCTATCTATCTATCTATCTATCTATCTATCTATCTGTCTGTCTGTCTGTCTGTCTGTCTATCTATCTATCTATCTATCTATCTATCTATCTATCTATCTATCTATCTATCTGTCTGTCTGTCTGTCTGTCTATTTATCTATCTATCTATCTATATTATTACCGCCAATGCCTGGCGTTTTCAGTAAAGTAAGGAATGTTATTTGTTTCCTTCTTGGGGTAAGTATTGTATAGAAAGCCTTGCTATTGTATAGATTGACCAGATCTACGCCAGGCAATGCAAAAAAAAAACAGTCTTCTAGAAAACTATCCATAAATAAACTATAGATAAATGAAAAATACAACAAAGAAACAATGATTCAGAGGGTATCTTAATATTAAAAACAAAATATAAAAAGATACTTTTAAAAATAAGCTTATGTAAGGAAAAAAATCTTCACATTTACTATCATATATCTCAATATTGCAAGATGTATTCCCCCTATCAAACGAAAGTAATTAATTACCACAAATAAATTATTTTTTTTTTTTGTTAGACACTAACACTTGCGCAAAGTTTCAACTTCATCCTAGAGTGGGAAATGAGAGAAATAGCGTGTACAGAAAATGTTACCAGACAGAAAAACAGAGAAGGTTGATATAATATGTGAACAATTTAAACACGTCTTTTTTTGTTGACTAGACGTAGTGGGTTGATATAAGCTTTGAAACAAATACATCTGTTTATCTGTAGACTAGGTCCAATTTTAATTTTCAAATAGTTTTTTTAAAGCAACAAATTGTAGATTTTTAAAATCGCAACACAAATTGCTGAAAACACTTTTGCCCTACTCTCTTTTTTAAGTCCACAAGGAGAAATTAAAAGATGCTGGAACGCTTGACAGCTGGTTCAATGGACCTCATTCACCATTCGTAAACAAACAACATTTAGCCACGTGATTCTCTATAGCTTCTATACAAAGTATGCCATCCAAAGTGGCTGTCACGTGATACGTATTTTTCATTGTTTTTATCAATATTATGACGTGGCTAAATGTGTTTATTTACGATTGGTGAATGAGATCCATTGTCTCCAGGTCGCAAACAGAAGATCAAAGTAATTCATAATACTCTTGCGGGCTGATCATTATGTAACAATCAATACTGGACGTTTCTTCTAAGCACATATACAAATATAAAAACAAAACAAAAGATAATTATGTTCCAATAATTAATTAATCTTAATTAAAATAATGAAAGAGTAATTAAAAAAAATTTTTATAAGAATTTTGAAAAGTCTTGTCTACCACATGTTCTATTTGTTCTCATTTTGATTGTTGTTGTAACAGAACTGTCATGCTGGTCAGTGTAGCCCTATGGGTAATCAACCGACACATGTGACACAGGCCTGTGTACTTAAAAAAAAAGACTGATGTAAACATTCTCCGTGTAGGGAACAGTGTTTTTTGGTTATCTGACTATGAACTATGTGTTGTTTATAAGAAAGGTTGGGTCAAGTCTGGCGGACTGAGAGAGGAACAAGAAAGTTGGATGGCTGCCTGGTCGTGCGGCTTGCGCGCTGGACTGTCGTTCGGACTTATCGATGGTCCAGGGTTCAAACCCTGCCCGCTCCCATCCCCCGTCGTCCTGCGGGAGGTTTGGACTAGGAAGTAATTATCTTTTAACTCTGAAGGAACATCCGAAATAAGTCAAACATTTTATAACATTTTACAGTTAAGGAAGAAGAACATTCATTGTTTACAAGTTGTGTATAGCTGTTTTATTCAGACAAAGATTTCTGCCCATTTGTAAAGTATAAGATTCTTTTCTCTTCATATTTTATTACACTCATTAAAGTGTCTCTTTCTATCAGAGCCCAAGTTGTCTGGTTCTTGAATTAGCCACATTTGTCTTGTCGAGGGTTTATAGAGAAACGTAACATTATGTTTCCCAACTCCTCTTCGGTCTTTACTTCTTCTTTACTTCTACATATGGATAGATAAAAAGAAAATACTGTGAGAACCACTTCAGATTATCAGACTCTACCATTTATAAGATGACATAAAGGGGATAGAGCGTTACAGGCTACGACTGAAACAAAAAAAGAAATATAAAATGAACTTTAAAATCTAGGTTCATATATAGTTCGTCCATCGTGGTTCGATGATGACCACTTTGTCATCCAGGGGGCTGAGGGCTTTGCACTGGGGTTAATCTAGGTTAACAGTGTATTGAATGAAACATGTCAGTAAATGATATACTATAAAACTACTATATCATGTTTATCAAATATTTCTCAGGTGAAGTCACTTTTTTTTTTCATCAGTTCGTAATTCATAAAATAAAATACATAAAATGTTTTATGTCCATTTTCTTACAAGTAGTCGATCCGCGGCGTAGTATACACCGCTATTTGGCAGGGCCAGGACCTTAGGCCACTGCAACCTATGCGACCGCAGTGGGCCCCGCACTTTCATAGGACCCGCGCTAATTCTAGGTGTAAATTATTAAATTAAACAATTTTATAACTTAAAACAGATTTCCCGCAGCCTTTTGATTTACCAGGAGCTCCTGGAAATCTCCTGAAATTGCAAAATATACTAAAAACAAGTACTGGAAATCTCCGGAAATTATTAAAATCTTTTGATAACTCATAAAAAAACTCCGTGTCACGGATGTATGTGTGTATATATGTATAATCTATTTTTACAATTGCGCGAATGACCGGAAATGTGTTAGTTGTCAGAGAGAGTTGTCAGCTTGTGTGTGATATGCCGTAAAGATTATTAAAGATTCTGTGTTTGACCTGGTTTCGTCTCGCCTGATTGACTTAGTTGTTTTTTTCCACCGTTGCACGTGAGCGCACACACTTCACGGCTTCACGGCCATCTCGATCCTTGACCTTTCCACAATGGCAAACCACAGTTCTGCCTAATGTCTTCCAAGACTAAGTCAAGTAACTAGATAAACGAGCCTCCAAATATGTCACAGCTTTCCTATTCTATTTAGACCTATAACTGGCTAGAAACTACCTTAAGTCTCGCTACGTCTCCAGGTGTCCCTGGTCCAGCCGTAGTTAACGAAATAAAACTATTCAACCACTAGATCAAACACAGAACCTTTAGTTCTAGTTCTCACTAGTGGTGAGTCAGTCAGGGCCTTTGTAAATATATATATATATATTAGATTATTTTGTGCTATAAATAGAAAAGCTTAGAACATTTGATTCATCGGAGTTGAAAGGTGCGCAAAATGTATCAAATTCACTTTATTAAAGTTTAAAAAAAAAAAAAACACAACTTATCAAAACATCCGGATACGCCAAATGACCTAGATATTTTTAGTTTTTCCGCCATGCATGAAAATGTTCAATTTCTTTATATAACTCCGTATTAAAAGAGTACCTACTAGTAAGCTCCAAATTACTGCATTACAGACCATGCAGCTTAAGCAAAGTGTTGCCCTGACAAACTTAACAAAATTAGTAAAACTTAAAAAAAAACTTCATTGAATGCAGGGGGAGAGAAATCGTTGGAGTTTATACAATCATAATTAAGTAGCTTTAATACATAAAACACTAAACCATAACTTACTAATAGAAAAACACAACCTAATGAAATACTCAGAAAGACAAAAAGCTAGAGGCACATTTCTTATTCCATACGCTAGAACAAATTTGTACAAATGCTCCTTCTTGCCTAGTGCCATTAGAGAATGAAATGGGTTGCCTGAATCAGCCAGGAAAACCAAAGACTTAGCAGAGTTTAAGACTAAGACTGCTTTATTGATCCATATGGAAATTTGTTGTGTTTACAAGGACTCTTTTCTGATATAAAGACAACACAACACAGATAAGATAAGATATACATAGTTTATTCGTTGTTGTTTTTTTACAAACTACAACAGTAGCCTATCTTTACTAGATTGAGATTTTTTTCAAACTTTTCAAATCCTCCCCCCCCCCCTCTTTTCCAATCTTTTTTTTTTTATTGTTTCCTATTTGGGGGGCAGCTCAATTTTCGGCCCAATTCATTGCCCCCCTTCTGTCCTAATTTTCCAGCGAGAGGAACTCCCGTCATTGAGGCTGTATTTCTAGCCAATGATTCGTTCATTAGAGCAAATTTCCACTGTCTTGTCCGCTGAAGCACATTAATTTAACCTCGGCTGTCACTGGGGTCAACACAAGCCACGCCCAGATTCATTGAAGGCAGGGGGAGAGAAATCGAAAAGAAAAAAAAAAGAAAAGATTGTGTGAAAGTGAACACAGCAGACGAGAAGAAAAAAAAATACATTGGGTGTGTGTGTGTGTGCGTGTGTGAATGTCAGTGTTTGACAGTAAAGTGTTCGTGGGGATAAAACTGGTGAAGAGGTTGGTATTGTTTTCAGTTCTATCGGTACTGTAGACAAACAGCTGGGTTTAAATTCTTAGAAAATGTCGGAGGTATTTGCGGCGTCGTGGTTGAGTGGGAAAGCGCTTTACTTACCATCTTAAGGGTCCCGAGTTCGAGTTTCAATGAAGACTGGGATTTTGAGCTTAGACTTTTTCGGACGCCCTTAAGGAGACTTGAGTCCACCTAATGTTCTATGACAAGTTCAGGGAAGTTAAGGGTTGACTTTGCGCTGGCCACTTGTCACCCCCGCCCCCTCACCCCGTAAAGGTCTCATAGAAACAGATGAAATTTACATCACCTGCCCGTAAAAATCGCTAAGTCTGAAAGGGGTACTTTTACTTTTATCATGTGTATTGAAAGCTTGAAAGATTTGGGTATTTTCTTAACTGTGATTATAATATTGGTTGATTTTTTTTGTTTATATATATATATATATATATATATATATATATATAAGTGAAAAATCTGGCTACATTCATAGCTTATTAACACAGAAGAAACTAGATTGACTTATTTTCTTAAAAACTACATTCTCCTCTATGAATGCTATTACCCATAGCGCAGGTAGGTGGGTGATTAATAGACATCGAACTCCAGAGTTCTAGGGTTTGGATCTCGGAAGATGCTTTGAAGTCGAACCTAAATCCACCAATGTCAAAATGGGCAGAAAACATTTTTTGGGGGGTTGTGGAATTGAAGTTAAACTAAAAGAGCCTTAGAAAGCTGTGTTGACAACATGTCACTCTGCCTTGGATGTTTCACAATAGCCTTACTGTTTCACAACGATACTAGACTCATAGGCGCCCTAAAGATCCCGAAATGTAAAATTCCAGTCTTCACCAGGATTCGAACCTGGGACTCCTTCGTTAGGAAGCCAATCTCTTTATCATCGAGCCACCGAATTGTGAATAATTATGAATCCCGGACTTTCTGAGTTGCATTTAAAATGTAATTAAAGTAATAATAATAATAATAATAATAATAACAATAATAGTAATAATAGTTTAATAATAACAATAGTAATAATATTATAAGCGGCAGTTACAATGTCTTTAAAAAACTTTTTCCACTTTCATACATTTCTGAAATGTTAATTATAGAATTATTTTAATAAAATGATTTCGCTTCCATTTTTGGTTCTAATGGAGAAAGAGGGGTCTAAGACTTCCGGTATGAATGGCGTCTCCAGGCAACGTCTAATAAGGTCAGCGCGATGCCGACATAAAATATCGGATGTAGTTTGTTCTCATCACCGAATGTCTGAAGAGCAACAGGGTGTAAAGGGTTAATTCCCCACAATTTGTATCAATTTGTTCTGTCTATTTGAGAATCCTCTCGGTATGAAAAAAAATGGTTTTTAATAATAATCATGGATGAATGAAATGATTCAAATGATTTATGTTATTTAAAGTTAGCGTTCCTTTTTTTTTTCGCTAAAAAAAAGGTAAATATTCCGCCTCCTTCTTTCAAGCGTTTTCCATACTCTCCTCTTTCTAGCTAATCCTTATACCCCCCCCCTCCCTCCCAAGCCTCCACCACGCCGTGGTTTTTCTGAACAGTCTTTTTTTTCGATGCGGTGCGTTCATCAGGCATTTTCCAACTGTATAATTTTTGACCTCTCGCCAAAGCCACGCGCCAGCGCGAGAAATGGGGCGATATGGGTAATACTAATAGGAGCCCGGATATTAGCAGCCATTAGTGCAAAATTGCAGGGTGCCTCGCGCCTTAACGAGCACCAATTGTCGGCCGCAAGGCGGTCGCCTCTTTAATTACGCCCAATGGTGGAGGTGAGCAAAAATTCTGGTTCCCCCAAAGCTCTTCTTGAGCGACGTTCCGCCCGTTTTTTTTTTTCATTCGCATTTTTCTTCCTGACATTAGACAAGGGAGATGTGATGTGTGATAATATACATGATTAATATTTTTACAGCGGGTCAAGTCATTTGTAAAAAAAAAATTAATAAGAGCATTCATTACAATTTTTTTTAAAGTAAAAAAAATTGTAGAGCTTTTTTTTTTTTATTCCTTAAGGGGGTTGCACAGTGAGAAAATCTCGATTTTGGTCAAAAATATCGATTATTAACAAATGTTTACTTTTAATAAATTAAAATGTGTAGAATACTAATTTTCTATCAGAATAATATAAAAAACTAGGTTTTATATATCAATTTTGTATTTTAAAAGTAGATGTGTCAACAAAGTTTAGATATTTTTGTAATCTAAAATTGATATACTAATGTACGGACTCATTCTGTATAAATAGTATCGATACGAAGTTCTACTTCTTTAATTCACATTGTGAGCACGGTGTCTCATTCTATAAATTAATCGTACTATAAATTAACTTTTACAATACGGTACTAACTAGTTGTTTTTTTTCTTCATCTTCATATACACCCCCCCCCCTCCCCAAAAAGGCCATATTTACGCATGCGCACTGAAAACGCAACAATAGTTATTTAACTAATGTAAAAGAAATAATTGTGCAAAATTTCAGCTTGAGTCTAGATTTGGTACAGGCAAAATAACCTGTACAAACTTTTTTTAACACACAGACAGACTGACAGACAGAATGAGTTGATGTAAGCTTTGTAAAAATACATATACAGCTACTAATTTTAAAATATTGTCTCAATAGATGCCAATTTTATAGTTTCACAAGATGCTCAATCATAATTCTTGGCCACCGTCCGGTTCCACTTATCAATTATAATATGAAACACTACTTATTAATTGTTCAATATTCCACGTATATGCGTACTAAATGGATTTTTTATTTGCTCTTTGAAAAAAATAAACATGTTTTGTTTTTTTTTAAATTTAGGTTCTTAGTATAACAGAAAGTACTTAATTTATCTGTCCAATGGCTGTGTGAAGCGTCTAGTGTGGTAGCTTAACTTGTTGCCACCGCTGGCTAGCATTTGTGAAAGGGGAGCAACTTTGTAAGTCTCTCTTGCCAGTACATAGCCTCTCCACAGCAAGTCCTATGCAGTACCTCCTCGTGGTGGCAGATGGAAACTGAGGCTGCGAAGCCTCAGGCTAAACTGCAAGGGTCTCGGAGGAGGTTTGGCCCCAAGATGTGAGGCAGGCATGGCCCGTCGGCGTGCGGACACGCCCTGTTGCCCACAAACCAAACCCCTAGCTATAGGTCAATAGCCGCACTGCCTTGTGTGTGTGTCCCTGTAAGGTCTAAGGCTAAGGGAGTAAACCCTAACAGAAAATCCGGTCCTGGAGCCCCGTAGGCGGGGGGACAGTAGTAAGACTACTGCTCTCTGGCAAACTCCTGCAGCCACCTGTCCCCAAATTGTGATGGCTCGCCATCCCTTTGGACCCGGTCAGTATGGAAGAGAGGCGGGTGCTGACGTGTGGGCAGCCCAGCACTCGCAAATTTACCGCCCAGGCTTTCCCCCAGCAATGGAGAGGTCACTCCATCTCTGACAGTAATGTCTTTGAAAAAACACGGAGAGTGGTAGTTACCGGTGATAAGTTCCTAGCCGATTGGCGTAAGCTGGAACGCCAGGGACCACTCTTGACGGTAGGAGGGGCTTTTTAGCCTCACTGGATAGCTACTGCCTGCCTTAAGCCGAGCAGCCCTCGGACAATAAAGTGCTATCCCGCCACAGCTTGCCGCACCACTGGGTGCTTGGTACTAAGACAAAATCAAAAAGCAAGCTGCTCACCCGCACCTGCAAATAAAATGAAAAGAAAACCCTCAACATTAATGCGTTTAGCAAGCTGGAACATACGGACAATGTGTCCTGGCTTCAATACTGACCCTGAACTCGTCACCGACATGCGACAAACAGCTATCATCGACAGAGAACTCAGCAGACTAAACATTGATGTGGCCTGCCTGCAAGAAACCAGACTGGCAGACAGTGGATCGCTTACAGAAAGCAACTATACATTCTACTGGCAAGGAAAACCAGAACAAAGCCCTAGAATACATGGCGTCGGCTTTGCAATAAGAAACAGTCTCGTCCCCTGCATTGCAATGTTTCCCATTGGCAATGAAAGAGTAGCACACATGAAATTTGCATCACCGCAAGGCAAAGTTAATATAATCTGTGCTTACTCACCAACCCTTGCTGCACCAGAAGAGGACAAAGACAGATTCTTTCAAGCTCTAGAGGACGTAATTAAAAGTATTCCAAAGTCCGAGCACCTCTATATAAATGGAGACTTTAATGCCCGTGTTGGTGATGGAAATGATGCATGGCCAAAATGCTTGGGACCTCATGGTGTTGGCAAAATAAATGACAATGGCCAAAGGCTACTTGAGTTCTGTAGCTCTCATGAACTGTGTGTAACAAATACATTCTTCTCTGGCAAGGAACGCCATAAAGTCTCTTGGCAGCACCCACGCTCAAAAAGGTGGCACCAGCTTGACCTCTGCATCACCCGAAGGATGGATCTGAAAAGTGTCATCCACACCCGTTCATACCATAGTGCGGACTGCAACTCAGACCATTCACTAGTGCTAAGCAAAATCAAACTACTTCTCAAGAAGGCTTACACTTCCACTCAACCCAGAACTAGGCGAATTAACGTCAACCATGTAGGTGACCCAGAGAAGTGTGCACTCTTTGGCGAGCTCCTGAACAGTTCAATCCCCTCGTTAAGTGATGAAGAAGACATCTCGATCAGATGGGAGAAATTAAGAGACGTAATCTACAGTTCGGCAATCACCGCCTTTGGGCCTCAAAAACACAAAAATGTAGACTGGTTTGAGGCGAATCTAGCACATATGGAACCTTGCATCGAGAAAAAAACGATCTGCACACCTCGCTCACAAGACAAAGCCTAATCCAAAATCTCTGGAGGCCTTCAAAAGTGCTAATAAAGAGGCAAAACAAATGGCTAGAAAATGTGCTAACAACTTCTGGAGGGATACCTGCAACAGAATCCAAGACAGTCTCCACTCAGGAAATAGCAAAGCTCTATTTGATGTCATTAAAGCGGCCCTGGGTCCAGCAGTGTCTAAGCCTGCCCCCCTTCTATCCAAATCAGGAGAAAAAATTACAGATCAAACCAAGCAGCTAGAACGATGGACAGAACACTACCTCGAAGTCTATGCCACACAGAATACAGTAGACGATGTCGCCCTGGCTTCTCTACCAGATCTTCCAGTACTGGAATGCCTAGATGAGCTTCCGAGCCTTAGTGACCTCAAAAAAGCCATTAACTGCTTAAAAAATAGAAAATCTCCTGGGAGTGATGGTATCCCAGTGGAAGTAGTGAAAGTCAACGAATCACTCCTGCTCCCTGAACTCTATATTCTCCTCTGCCGCTGTTGGGAAACAGGTCATGTCCCACAGGACATGCGTGACGCAACTATAGTCACAATATACAAGAACAAAGGGGATCGGAGTGATTGCAACAACTATAGGGGTATCTCTCTCCTCAGTATAGTGGGCAAGATCTTTGCTAGAGTGGCACTATCCAGGCTGCAAGTGATAGCTTCTAGAGTCTACCCAGAGTCTCAGTGTGGATTCAGGAGTGGTAGGTCCACTATAGACATGATATCTTCTCTACGACTACTGCAGGAGAAATTCAGAGAGAGAGACAGACCCCTTTACATTGTTTTTGTCGATCTGACTAAAGCTTTTGACATGGTCAGCAGAAGTGGCCTTTTCAAACTCCTGAGGAAAATAGGTTGCCCTCCCAAACTACTGAAGTTAATTGAATGTTTTCACGAGGAAACTAAATGTACTGTCAAATTCAATGGAGCCCAATCAGCACCTTTTGAGGTTTGCAGTGGTGTCAAGCAGGGATGTGTGCTCGCACCTACTCTGTTTGGCATATTCTTCTCCTGTCTACTGCATTATGCGTACAGCGACATAAACGAAGGTGTGTTTCTCCATACAAGATCCTCTGGAAAACTATTTAATGTATCAAGGCTGCGGGCAAAAACCAAGGTTAGGAAGCTACTCGTCAGGGAACTCCTGTATGCTGATGATGCAGCTATTGTGGCTGATTCTGATATTCAGCTACAGTCCATGGTTGACAAACTATCTGCTGCTTGCCAGAAGTTCGGCTTAAACATCAGTCAAAGCAAGACTAAGATACTTGTCCAAAACACAAACACTGCACCTCAAGTAAGCATTAATGGCCAACCACTAGAAATTGTTGATCACTTTTGTTACCTTGGCTCCATCATATCCAACAACACTCTACTGGATAAAGACATAAACAACAGGATAGCCAAGGCAATGGCCACCATGTCACGGTTGCAGAAAAGAGTCTGGGACAACATATTGCTGACTAGCAGTACTAAAGCCCTAGTCTACCGGACCTGTGTGTTGAGCACCTTGCTGTACGGAAGTGAAACATGGTCAACCTACTCATGGCAGGAAAAAAAGCTGAATGTCTTCCACCTCCGATGCCTAAGGCGGATCTTTAAAATAAGGTGGCAAGATAAGATAACAAATGAGGAAGTGCTACATAGAGCAGGATGCCAGGACATCCGCTCTGTTATCAGCAGCAGACGCCTTGGCTGGCTTGGCCACGTTCGTAGAATGCCAGTAGGTCGACTTCCACAGGACATCCTGTATGGCGATCTAATTGAAGGCAGGAGAGCCGCTGGTCGCCCACTTTTACGTTATACGGATGTATGCAAACGCGACATGAAGCTCTTCAAAATCGACACTGGCAACTGGGAAGAGGTGGCACTGGACAGATCCACATGGAGAGAGAGCATAAAGGAAGGGTCACAGATTGCAGATGTCATACACAACAGAAGCAGAAAGAAGGGTGAAAATGCAATGGCGCCTGGTGATTTTATATGCCCAACCTGTGATCGCAGCTGTGTATCAAGGATTGGCCTCTTTAGTCACACAAGAAGTTGCAAAGGGAAAAGATCGTCTCACGAGACGTAAAATGCCACAGACTTAATTTAATAATACAATTTAAAAAAAAAAAGTTGATTTTAAAAATTAATTCGCTTTCAGGAAAAAAAAAAAGAAAAGCCGTTGCATCAGAAAGATCTAAAATATCATGATGTCGGATTTTCAATACCTTTTCTAGTTTACGAGGTCTAAACGGGACGGAAGGACAGACAGACAGCACAAAACTAATAGCGGCTTATTCCCCTTTTTGTGGCCGCTAAAAAATACGTCCCACTAGCTACTCTTATCACTCTTTTCTTTTCGTATTTGTCTCTCCAGTGAAGCGTGACAGCACGTCTCCAAACAGATGTCACGTGACTGATGAGTCAGACGACGCCACACCGAAGGTTAAACAAAGGAGGTCAAGGACGAACTTCAGTCTAGAGCAACTCAACGAGCTGGAGCGGCTCTTTGACGAGACTCACTATCCAGATGCATTTATGAGAGAGGAGCTAAGCCAGCGACTGGGACTGTCCGAGGCTCGTGTCCAGGTAGGAAGGTCTTTTAAGTAGATCCATTTTCCTTCTCCTCTCCTTTGTTTTTGGAGGGAACTGTGTGTGTATGGACGGATGTAATACATCTAGCCTACAATGAGCTAAGCTGCTATTTTTAGATAATTGGAAATTTCCTTTACTTTATTTTTAAAACGTTACGCGAGTAGTTTCAACAGGGAGTAAAGTCGGATGACATAAGAGACAGGTATAGAGACTAGATGGGGATAAATAAGAGACAGGTAAAGAGACTAGATGGGAATAAATAAGAGACAGGTATAGAGTCTAGATGGGGATAAATAAGAGACAGGTAAAGAGACTAGATGGGAATAAATAAGAGACAGGTATAGAGACTAGATGGGGATATATAAGAGACACGTATAGAGACTAGATGATGATAAATAAAAGACCGATATAGAGACTAGATGGGGATAAATAAGAGACAGGTATAGAGACTAGATGGGGATAAATAAGAGACAGGTATAGAGACTAGATGATGATAAATAAAAGACCGATATAGAGACTAGATGGGGATATATAAGAAACAGGTATAGAGACTAGATGGGGATATATAAGAGACAGGTATAGAGACTAGATGGGGATATATAAGAGACAGGTATAGAGACTAGATGGGGATAAATAAGAGACAGGTATAGAGTCTAGATGGGGATATATAAGAGACAGGTATAGAGACTAGATGGGGATAAATAAGAGACAGGTATAGAGTCTAGATGGGGATATATAAGAAACAGGTATAGAGACTAGATGGGGATATATAAGAGACAGGTATAGAGACTAGATGGGGATATATAAGAGACAGGTATAGAGACTAGATGGGGATATATAAGAGACACGTATAGAGTCTAGATGGGGATATATAAGAGACACGTATAGAGTCTAGATGGGGATAAATAAGAGACAGGTAAAGAGACTAGATGGGAATAAATAAGAGACAGGTATAGAGACTAGATGGGGATATATAAGAGACACGTATAGAGACTAGATGATGATAAATAAAAGACCGATATAGAGACTAGATGGGGATAAATAAGAGACAGGTATAGAGACTAGATGGGGATAAATAAGAGACAGGTATAGAGACTAGATGATGATAAATAAAAGACCGATATAGAGACTAGATGGGGATATATAAGAAACAGGTATAGAGACTAGATGGGGATATATAAGAGACAGGTATAGAGACTAGATGGGGATATATAAGAGACAGGTATAGAGACTAGATGGGGATAATTAAGAGACAGGTATAGAGACTAGATGATGATAAATAAAAGACCGATATAGAGACTAGATGGGGATAAATAAAAGACCGATATAGAGACTAGATGGGGATATATAAGAGACAGGTATAGAGACTAGATGGGGATATATAAGAGACAGGTATAGAGACTAGATGGGGATATATAAGAAACAGGTATAGAGACTAGATGGGGATATATAAGAAACAGGTATAGAGACTAGATGGGGATATATAAGAAACAGGTATAGAGACTAGATGGGGATATATAAGAAACAGGTATAGAGACTAGATGGGGATATATAAGAAACAGGTATAGAGACTAGATGGGGATAGCGTAGACATTTCACAGAGTTGAGAGATAATGCCATTACATTTGTATTTCATTTATTTCAAAACTGATATTGAAATTCTGTAAATATTTATAATTAACAATTTAATTTATTTTGTTGTCAAGAAGGATTACATGTTTTTATTCTAGTTTGTGCCAAATTATACATGCGCCTATTATAACTATAGCCTTGTTCAAATCAATTCATCTGGACTAGGTTGTAAAACCTTTATATCTAACATAACTTTTTTTTTAAAGAATCTAAATTTCTGTGGAATCTAATGTCTTGGCCAATGAAATAATATAAAATAATCGTAGAGTCTCTGTCTAATACAATTTTTATAGGATGTGGACACACTAGTTACAGAATATCATTTGTTTATACTGCTCATGGTAATTAACTTTATGCAAATTACTTTTACTTTAAGCACTCGCTAAATGTAATTATGCGCTATGCTATTTTGACCTAATGTGCACAGTGAGAGTAGGTAATGTTTATTTAGGAAATGATTTTAAGCCGTAAAAGGTTTTGTTGATTCAACAATATTTTAACCCAACCCCATTCCAAAAAAAAAAAAACCCCTAAAAAACAATACATTTGATGCCCCCAAAAATATTTCAATACTTATTCTACTTGCTACTTGCTTATAACTATAGCTTCTTTTCTTTCGCTATTAGCTTTGTGCTGAGCAGACGATGCTCGTGGGGCAACTTATCGTCTTTGGCGTTATAGATCTAATCACATAATACCATTAGTTCACCCAGTTCTTTGATGAATCGCCTCATTAGTGATGTCCGATTATGACGATAATAATATTAACACCAAATCATCTTTCAGGAGGAGTAATTTGATAAAAGATAATTCCATTACCGAAACACAAGAGTACACGCCCCTTGTCGACTGCTATTAATAGTTGCATGATTCTTTTGGTAAGATTATCATGGCAATAAACAAGCAACACCAATATTTCTATTAGTGAAAATATAATTTTTGTTAACGGGGGAAGGGGGGGGGGGGAGGCGTCATACAAAGAGTTTTAAAAAATCCTGAAACTCTGGCATAGTGTAAGGAGCTGACAACAAGGGTAGGGGGGGGGGAGGGAGTTTATAGTAGAAGATTCTCAAAAATTGTTTTGGTATAAGGGCAGAGTTAAAAGTTGACAATACTAAGATAAGAATAAACATTATATGGATAATGCTCCTAGCTTACGTGGTAGCCTGTACGAGTTATTTGAGATATTTAAAGTCCTCACCGTGTCCGATTTCAAAGGCAGGTAGACTTTAAGTAGCTTTCTTGCTGCAGACAGTACCATGCTGGGAACTGGAACATGACCATGCTGGGAACTGGAACACAATCATGCAGGGAACTGGAACACAACCATGCTTCGGCTGGCTTGGCCACGTTCGTAGAATGCCAGTAGGTCGACTTCCACAAGACATTCTGTAGGAGAGCCGCTGGTCGCCCACTTTTACGGTATACGGATGTATGCAAACGCAACATGAAGCTCTTCAAAATCGACACTGGCAGCTTGTAAAAAGTGACATTGGGTAGATCCACATGGAGAGAGAGCATAAAGGAAGGGTCACGAATTGCAGATGTCATACACAACAGAAGCAGAAAGAAAGGTGAAAATGCAACGGCGCCTGGTGATTACATATGTTCAACCTGCGACCGCAGCTGTGTATCAAGGATTGGCCTCTTTAGTCACACAAGAAGTTGCAAAGGGAAAAGATCGCCTCTCGAGACGTAAAATGCCACAGAACAGAAGCTTGTTAGAAACATTAGCTTGTTGGAATCATTAGCTTGTTGGGAACATTAGTTTGTTGGGAACATAAGTTTGTTTGGAACATTAGTTTCTAGGGAACATTAGTTTATTGGGAACATTAGTTTGTTTGGACTATTTGTTTGTTGGAAACATTAGTTTGTTGGGAACATTAGTTTGTTGGGAACATTAGCTTCTTGGGAACATTACTTTGTTGGGAACAATTACTTTCTTGGAAACATTAGTCTGTTGGGAACATTAGTTTGTTGGGAACGTTAGTTTCTTGGGAACACTACCTAGATGGGATCATTACACCGTATTACTGCTGCTTTTCTGTACTTAAGTTTCGATATTTTGTATGAAACAAGAACGTTATCACGTCTGTCTCCAATGGTTCTCACACTTTAGTTTAGGACCGCTTCTACGGCTTTATGCCAATTCGAATGGCTCCCATTCTTTATCTCAGTGTTTCACATACTTTTTCCTTAACGGAACACTTCACACATTCTGATTTTTTTAGAGGAACGCGTGGCTTATTTTCGAGAAAAATTAATTGACTTGGTGGCCTACTAGTTAATTATTCCAGTACTTCATTAAACACCTATTCAGGTTTCCGCCTAACAAAGTTTCCAAAATAGAAAAAAAAAACTGCATTATCTGCTTTATTTTGTAAAATCAAAATTGCTGTAACGGTTGCAGAGTTCATGGAATATGAAAATTGAAGATTACACACACGCACATACACACACACACACACAGACGTGCAACAACTCCCACTCACACACAGACACACACACACGTGCATACATATTTGCTCTTCACAGTTCCCATCTACTATATCTCCAATATTTAATTCCCTTTGCCCGTGGGGACAGGAAGTGACGACAGAGCAATCGAATTATGGGAGGGGAAGTCTCCGGAGGTTTTTTTTTTCTCTCTCTCTATTCCTTTATCTTCTCTGTCCTTTCTCGCGGTAACTGACGTGACCAAGCACTCGACAGCAGCCATATTTAGTTCTCGGAGATTTAAGTGAATTTCGGTAATGGAAGAATTGGAAATTAACGCGAAATAATTGTCCACAGGGAATGGTTCTGGGAAAGTCCCGGAGTCCCCCCTTGCGCCTGTCCTCGTGCGACCCGCTCGAGTATTATGGCGTCTATCTCGTGCGCTATGATTATTTCATTAAAGGACGAGAACTCGATATCTCGGAAGTCGTTGCTGGGTACGTGGGTCAGTGCAGAATGGAAATGTAACTCTAACAGTTCCAGAAATAGTGAAACAGCTCTCATCAAAAATGCGACGTTCAGAACCCTTCGGAAATATGGGGTAGGAGGGGGGGGGGAATTAAGGCTCATGGTGAGGGGTGAAGCATGGTGAATGTTCATGATGAGGTTTGCAGTATGGTGAATGTTCATGATGAGGGTTGCAGTATGGTGAATGTTCATGATGAGGGTTGAAGTATAGTGAATGTTCATGAAGAGGGTTGCAGTATGGTGAATGTTCATGATGAGGGTTGCAGTATGGTGAATGTTCATGATGAGGGTTTCAGTATGGTGAATGTTCATGATGAGGGTTGCAGTATGGTGAATGTTCATGATGAGGGTTTCAGTATGGTGAATGTTCATGATGAGGGTTGCAGTATGGTGAATGTTCATGATGAGGGTTTCAGTATGGTGAATGTTCATGATGAGGGTTGAAGTATAGTGAATGTTCATAGGTGAATGAAATATGGGGAAGCATGGTGAATGTTCATTGTTTGTAAAACATGGTGAATGTTTATGAGGGGTGAAATATGGTAAATGTTCATGGAGGGGGGTGAAGCATGGTGAATGTTCATGGGGTGATGCATGGTGAATGTTAATGGGGGGTGAATCATTGTGAATGTTCATGGGGGGAGGTGAAGCATGGTGAATGTTCATGTGGTGATGCATGGTGAATGTTCATGGGGGTGAAACATGGTAAATGTTCATAGGTGGTGAACTATGATGAATGTTCACGTGGACGGGTATCAAGCTTACTGAAAGTTCATGAGGGGTGAAGCATGTTAAAAGTTCCTAGGCTACATTTGTTGGGTCAAAAAAAAAAAAGCTATGGTTGTCTTTAAAACAAAGATATGAACTATAAAGAATTTAAACACAAATATTATATTTCTTACTACATGTATATTGTATATAAATCTTGTATTCGAGAGCGAAGATTAAGCAGCGGCACAATATTTCACCGCTGTTTGCTATTGGCCGTTTCTTTAATCAATTTGTAAATTAGTGTATCTACAGTCGTAAATTAGTGCATCTACAGTCGTAAATTAGTGCATCTACAGTCGTAAATTAGTGTATCTACAGTCGTAAATTAGTGTATCTACAGTCGTAAATTAGTGTATCTACAGTCGTAAATTAGTGTATCTACAGTCGTAAATTAGTTCATCTATAGTCATAAATTAGTGTATCTACAGTCGTAAATTAGTGTATCTACAGTCGTAAATTAGTTCATCTACAGTCGTAAATTAGTGTATCTACAGTCGTAAATTAGTTCATCTACAGTCGTAAATTAGTGTATCTACAGTCGTAAATTAGTGTATCTACAGTCGTAAATTAGTTCATCTACAGTCGTAAATTAGTGTATCTACAGTCGTAAATTAGTGTATCTACAGTCGTAAATTAGTGTATCTACAGTCGTAAATTAGTTCATCTATAGTCATAAATTAGTGCATCTACAGTCGTAAATTAGTGTATCTACAGTCGTAAATTAGTTCATCTATAGTCATAAATTAGTGTATCTACAGTCGTAAATTAGTGTATCTACAGTCGTAAATTAGTGCATCTACAGTCGTAAATTAGTTCATCTACAGTCGTAAATTAGTTCATCTACAGTCGTAAATTAGTTCATCTACAGTCGTAAATTAGTGTATCTATAGTCGTAAATTAGTTCATCTACAGTCGTAAATTAGTTCATCTACAGTCGTAAATTAGTGTATCTATAGTCGTAAATTAGTGTATCTACAGTCGTAAATTAGTGTATCTACAGTCGTAAATTAGTGTATCTACAGTCGTAAATTAGTTCATCTACAGTCGTAAATTAGTGTATCTACAGTCGTAAATTAGTGTATCTACAGTCGTAAATTAGTTCATCTACAGTCGTAAATTAGTGTATCTACAGTCGTAAATTAGTGTATCTACAGTCGTAAATTAGTTCATCTACAGTCGTAAATTAGTTCATCTACAGTCGTAAATTAGTTCATCTACAGTCGTAAATTAGTGCATCTATAGTCGTAAATTAGTTCATCTACAGTCGTAAATTAGTGTATCTACAGTCGTAAATTAGTGCATCTATAGTCGTAAATTAGTTCATCTACAGTCGTAAATTAGTGTATCTACAGTCGTAAATTAGTTCATCTACAGTCGTAAATTAGTGTATCTATAGTCGTAAATTAGTTCATCTACAGTCGTAAATTAGTTCATCTACAGTCGTAAATTAGTTCATCTACAGTCGTAAATTAGTTCATCTACAGTCGTAAATTAGTTCATCTACAGTCGTAAATTAGTTCATCTACAGTCGTAAATTAGTGTATCTATAGTCGTAAATTAGTTCATCCACAGTCGTAAATTAGTTCATCTACAGTCGTAAATTAGTTCATCTACAGTCGTAAATTAGTGTATCTATAGTCGTAAATTAGTTCATCTACAGTCGTAAATTAGTGTATCTACAGTCGTAAATTAGTGTATCTATAGTCGTAAATTAGTTCATCTACAGTCGTAAATTAGTGCATCTACAGTCGTAAATTAGTTCATCTACAGTCGTAAATTAGTTCATCTACAGTCGTAAATTAGTGTATCTATAGTCGTAAATTAGTTCATCTACAGTCGTAAATTAGTGTATCTACAGTCGTAAATTAGTTCATCTACAGTCGTAAATTAGTTCATCTACAGTCGTAAATTAGTGTATCTATAGTCGTAAATTAGTTCATCTACAGTCGTAAATTAGTTCATCTACAGTCGTAAATTAGTGCATCTACAGTCGTAAATTAGTGTATCTACAGTCGTAAATTAGTGTATCTATAGTCGTAAATTAGTGTATCTATAGTCGTAAATTAGTGTATCTACAGTCGTAAATTAGTGTATCTACAGTCGTAAATTAGTGTATCTATAGTCGTAAATTAGTGTATCTATAGTCGTAAATTAGTGTATCTACAGTCGTAAATTAGTTCATCTACAGTCGTAAATTAGTGTATCTATAGTCGTAAATTAGTGCATCTACAGTCGTAAATTAGTTCATCTACAGTCGTAAATTAGTGTATCTACAGTCGTAAATTAGTGCATCTACAGTCGTAAATTAGTGCATCTACAGTCGTAAATTAGTTCATCTACAGTCGTAAATTAGTTCATCTACAGTCGTAAATTAGTTCATCTACAGTCGTAAATTAGTGCATCTACAGTCGTAAATTAGTGTATCTACAGTCGTAAATTAGTTCATCTATAGTCATAAATTAGTGTATCTACAGTCGTAAATTAGTGTATCTACAGTCGTAAATTAGTGCATCTACAGTCGTAAATTAGTTCATCTACAGTCGTAAATTAGTTCATCTACAGTCGTAAATTAGTTCATCTACAGTCGTAAATTAGTGTATCTATAGTCGTAAATTAGTTCATCTACAGTCGTAAATTAGTTCATCTACAGTCGTAAATTAGTGTATCTATAGTCGTAAATTAGTGTATCTACAGTCGTAAATTAGTGTATCTACAGTCGTAAATTAGTGTATCTACAGTCGTAAATTAGTTCATCTACAGTCGTAAATTAGTGTATCTACAGTCGTAAATTAGTGTATCTACAGTCGTAAATTAGTTCATCTACAGTCGTAAATTAGTGTATCTACAGTCGTAAATTAGTGTATCTACAGTCGTAAATTAGTTCATCTACAGTCGTAAATTAGTTCATCTACAGTCGTAAATTAGTTCATCTACAGTCGTAAATTAGTGCATCTATAGTCGTAAATTAGTTCATCTACAGTCGTAAATTAGTGTATCTACAGTCGTAAATTAGTGCATCTATAGTCGTAAATTAGTTCATCTACAGTCGTAAATTAGTGTATCTACAGTCGTAAATTAGTTCATCTACAGTCGTAAATTAGTGTATCTATAGTCGTAAATTAGTTCATCTACAGTCGTAAATTAGTTCATCTACAGTCGTAAATTAGTTCATCTACAGTCGTAAATTAGTTCATCTACAGTCGTAAATTAGTTCATCTACAGTCGTAAATTAGTTCATCTACAGTCGTAAATCAGTGTATCTATAGTCGTAAATTAGTTCATCTACAGTCGTAAATTAGTTCATCTACAGTCGTAAATTAGTTCATCTACAGTCGTAAATTAGTGTATCTATAGTCGTAAATTAGTTCATCTACAGTCGTAAATTAGTGTATCTACAGTCGTAAATTAGTGCATCTACAGTCGTAAATTAGTGTATCTACAGTCGTAAATTAGTTCATCTACAGTCGTAAATTAGTTCATCTACAGTCGTAAATTAGTGTATCTATAGTCGTAAATTAGTTCATCTACAGTCGTAAATTAGTGCATCTACAGTCGTAAATTAGTTCATCTACAGTCGTAAATTAGTTCATCTACAGTCGTAAATTAGTGTATCTATAGTCGTAAATTAGTTCATCTACAGTCGTAAATTAGTGTATCTACAGTCGTAAATTAGTTCATCTACAGTCGTAAATTAGTTCATCTACAGTCGTAAATTAGTGTATCTATAGTCGTAAATTAGTTCATCTACAGTCGTAAATTAGTTCATCTACAGTCGTAAATTAGTGCATCTACAGTCGTAAATTAGTGTATCTACAGTCGTAAATTAGTGTATCTATAGTCGTAAATTAGTGTATCTATAGTCGTAAATTAGTGTATCTACAGTCGTAAATTAGTGTATCTACAGTCGTAAATTAGTGTATCTATAGTCGTAAATTAGTGTATCTATAGTCGTAAATTAGTGTATCTACAGTCGTAAATTAGTGCATCTATAGTCGTAAATTAGTGTATCTACAGTCGTAAATTAGTTCATCTACAGTCGTAAATTAGTGCATCTACAGTCGTAAATTAGTGCATCTACAGTCGTAAATTAGTTCATCTATAGTCGTAAATTAGTGTATCTACAGTCGTAAATTAGTGTATCTACAGTCGTAAATTAGTGCATCTATAGTCGTAAATTAGTGTATCTACAGTCGTAAATTAGTTCATCTATAGTCGTAAATTAGTGTATCTACAGTCGTAAATTAGTTCATCTACAGTCGTAAATTAGTGCATCTACAGTCGTAAATTAGTGCATCTACAGTCGTAAATTAGTTCATCTACAGTCGTAAATTAGTTCATCTACAGTCGTAAATTAGTTCATCTACAGTCGTAAATTAGTGCATCTACAGTCGTAAATTAGTGTATCTACAGTCGTAAATTAGTTCATCTACAGTCGTAAATTAGTGTATCTACAGTCGTAAATTAGTTCATCTACAGTCGTAAATTAGTGTATCTATAGTCGTAAATTAGTGCATCTACAGTCGTAAATTAGTTCATCTACAGTCGTAAATTAGTGTATCTACAGTCGTAAATTAGTTCATCTACAGTCGTAAATTAGTGTATCTATAGTCGTAAATTAGTGTATCTATAGTCGTAAATTAGTTCATCTACAGTCGTAAATTAGTTCATCTACAGTCGTAAATTAGTTCATCTACAGTCGTAAATTAGTTCATCTACAGTCGTAAATTAGTGTATCTACAGTCGTAAATTAGTTCATCTACAGTCGTAAATTAGTTCATCTACAATCGTAAATTAGTTCATCTACAGTCGTAAATTAGTTCATCTACAGTCGTAAATTAGTGTATCTACAGTCGTAAATTAGTGCATCTACAGTCGTAAATTAGTGCATCTACAGTCGTAAATTAGTGCATCTACAGTCGTAAATTAGTGCATCTACAGTCGTAAATTAGTGCATCTACAGTCGTAAATTAGTGCATCTACAGTCGTAAATTAGTGCATCTACAGTCGTAAATTAGTTCATCTACAGTCGTAAATTAGTGCATCTACAGTCGTAAATTAGTGTATCTACAGTCGTAAATTAGTTCATCTACAGTCGTAAATTAGTGCATCTACAGTCGTAAATTAGTTCATCTACAGTCGTAAATTAGTGTATCTATAGTCGTAAATTAGTGCATCTACAGTCGTAAATTAGTTCATCTACAGTCGTAAATTAGTTCATCTACAGTCGTAAATTAGTGTATCTATAGTCGTAAATTAGTGCATCTACAGTCGTAAATTAGTTCATCTACAGTCGTAAATTAGTGTATCTACAGTCGTAAATTAGTGCATCTACAGTCGTAAATTAGTGCATCTACAGTCGTAAATTAGTTCATCTACAGTCGTAAATTAGTTCATCTACAGTCGTAAATTAGTTCATCTACAGTCGTAAATTAGTGCATCTACAGTCGTAAATTAGTTCATCTACAGTCGTAAATTAGTGTATGGTTATATTAGGAACTCTCCACCTTAAAGAGTTTATTTTTTGCTATCTCGTAACTTTGCGCTGAGAACGTTGGAGCACCTTCTTCTTTTTCTTCTTCTTCGTTCTCATTGTTATGTTGGAGTGTTCAGATGACTAGACCAATACATGAGATGAACTGCGCAGTGGTTTCCAAATCAGGGAGCTCTCCATAGGCATGGGCGTAGCCAGGATTTTTTTTCGGGGAGGGTTTTGGGGGGAGGTGAATTTTTTTCTCCCCCCACCCCCAAACCCCCCCCCCCCCCCCCCGGGCGAAAAAAAAATCTATTTATGTGTGTGTGTGTGTGCGTACAAAATCTTTATTACATTCTGACCCTTCATTCTTTCGGAAGACGTTTATTGTGCCCTAGAATAGGTTCTTCCATGAGTTAGTGGAAAAAATGTAGATTCTCCGCCATTACCAGCAAAGGGGTCTGGAGAAGCGCTAGGAGCTCCCCCAGCGCGGGGCGAAGCCCCGCCGCCAAGCACTATTTCTGATATTGAAAACCAACAAAATGCATATTCTGAGGTATCTACAGAGCATTTTCCTGCTATTAAAAGTTCTATTTCAAAAACCTAATGTGCTATTCTTACTGACTTAGACCCTCCCGCGCCGTTCGGAGCATTTGACGACAAGCTGTTTCCATAAAAATCTGTCACTGGTAATGTCTGAAGCCTCTTCCACCTGCTCTAAGGATCTCCATGAATGTGTGGTGCCAAGTTGTACTAGGATATCATTGCAACTCTTCTTATGCTTAATTCATTTTGTCGGAGAACATGTCCCGCAAACCTCATGCGTCGTTCTCTCACAATCTTACTAAGGGGTCGACTCCCAGTTCGGCATAGGATTTCCTTGATTTAGACCCGATCTCTATAACTGACTCCTAAAATCTTTCTTAGCCATCTTTGTTGAGCTACATTTAGTGTTTTTCGATTTCGGTAGATGACTATTCACTGCAGTTTATTAATGGAGCCCTGCCACTGGTAAAAAATGTGTAACCTCTCTTGAATACGCTCTTGGAATTAAGTGACTGTAGTTTGCTTTAGATTTTATATCGAAAAGAGACGTTTTAACGTCAAAATCTTCTGTTGGGGGTTTTCCACCACAAAATGCTCTGTAGGGGGATCTTAAACTCAAAACCATCTGGAGGGGTTTTAAACTTTAAAAAAAAAGCAATCTGTAGAAGAAGGGTTTAAACTCAAAACCCCCGATTGGCTTGGCTACGCTCAAATAATTTTAGTGTGTAATTTGCTTTTTATTTATATTGAAGATGTATTTTTAGCACCAAACCCCTCTGAATGGGGGTTTAAACTCAAAACACCTTTCGGCAACGTTTATAGCATTTTGAGTGCGTAATTTGCTTTTGTTCTTACACTAAAGATGTATGTAAATTTATCCTCAAACCCCACTGGAGGAGAGTTGAAACTCAAAACCCCTTTGACTACACTCATAACATTTTTAGTGTATAATTTGCTTTTTTTTTATTATTAAAGAGGTATTTTTTACCTTCAAACCCCGCTGAAGTGGGGTTTAAACTCAAAACTGAGTCAAAACAATTTAGCTACGCTCATAACATTTTGAGTGAGTAATTAGCTGCTTTTTTATATTAAAGAGGGGGTTTATCCTAAATTTTAGACGGGGTTTTAAAATCAAAATCTTCCTTAACTGTGCTCTTGGAATTAGGGGATTTTCGTTTGCATTTGTTTTTTGTTTTGTTTTATAGAAGAGGGCGAGTTAACTGCAAAAACCCCTGGTAGGGGGTTTTAAAGTCAAAACCCCAAGTAGATTTTTTTAAACTCGAACCCCTCTGGTAGGGGTTTTAAACTCGAACCCCCCTGGTAGGGGTTTTTAAACTGGAACCCCCCTGGTAGGGCTTTTTAAACTCGAACCCCCCTGGTAGGGGGGTTTAAACTCAAAACCCCTTTGGTTGTGCTGGGGCAAGTGATGGTTTAGTATTAAAATCTCACCTAAAATAAACAAAATCAAAGCAAAAAATCAGTCACTAAATTCCGACTCCCCCCCCCCTTAATTTCGGGGGGGGGGGGTTGAACCCCAACCCCCCCCCTGGCTACGCCCATGTCCATAGGTCTATAGTTTTCTTTCTATTGGGGTGTTTTGGGGCCAGTGTCTTATACGGGCAGTTTTGGAGGACTTGGTCGGCATTCTCTGGTCATACTCCACATGAGCAGATTTCACTGGTTTCAATTTTGAGCTTCCGGTACATGTGTTCTCGCATTTTGTTGTGTCCGGTCCTGAGTCGAAAGATTCACACGTTCACAACTTCTTTCCATTCGTCTGAGCTCCGTTGCTGTTCTCAATGGACAGTATCATTAGATTACTTCTAGAATTATTACACCATATTCACCATCTACTATTAGAGTCTTTGAATCAAATCATTATTGCTTTTGCCTTCTAATAGAGGCTTTCTTCTGTTCTTCGGACATACTTTGGGAAGGAATATAAAAATAGAAATGTGCTAGGAGGTTCAATCCCATTAACTTGTCTCAATCTCTAGAGGCTACTGAGATCTAACGGTGGCCGACGAGATCAGTCTCTTGAGTTCACGAACACTACTGTCAGATACTATTGAAACCTCCATTTCCTCGTTATCCAATGATTTATTTAACTGGATGACATTGTCCTTGGGACTTGTATACTTACCAAGAAGCGATTGGCAGTTGTGATAAAACTATTTTCAGTCGATCTCAGTATAAAGGAGGCGCGGTGGCTTAGAGATAAAGAGCTTGGCTTCCGAACCAGGGATCCCGGGTTCGAATCCTGGTGAAGACTGTGATTTTTAATTTCGGGATCTTTGGCCGCCTCTGAGTCCACCCAGCTCTGACATTAGTTGGGGAAAAGTAAAGGCGGTTGGTCGTTGTGCTGGCCACATAACACCCTCGTAAACCTCGGAAATAGATGGTCTGAAAGGGAACGTTACTTTTTTTTTTTACAGTATAAAATAAATACTTTTTTTTTAAACAAAAAGTTTATTTCAGGGAAAAAACACACAGTCCGGGGGGGGGGGGGGGCTTCGAATTCGGACCCCCTCAGCCCACCCTTGCTACGTCACTATTAATGAATGTTAGAATTAAAAAAAGGGAACATTTTTTACCCGGTCACATCCTCCCTCTCTCCCCCGAGAAAGAATCCTGGTTAAGTGAATATATAAATATACGAGACTTTATACTATTCTATTGATAGGCCAATAGATTTAGTCATTTTGACCTCACTGGAACAGAAGAAAGCAGCTGACAGTAGATAACTTCTGAATGAGACAGCTGGAGAGCTCTAACGAAGCTTGCAGGGCACACATTTGAGACCTGAAGAAAAGCCCTTGAGGACGAAAAAACAACAACTTATATAGACTCTTAAGGATAACAGCTTTGTCTTCATTAGTTGGGGTAAAATATGTAGGTCGAAACTGGGTTCGCGTGGTCACATGAAATACTCCAACATATCCTTTATCTTCGGAATCGAAGACAATGCCTTCAGCACTTAGCTTTCAATTCTATTTATAGATCCCCATTACGTGAGAAAAGATCAGCTACGCCACTGGGAAGTGGTTGGGCCAACCACAGAATCGCCCCGATGTCCTTGTTAAAAGAACAACAGGTCTACACGTCGCTGGGGTTTCATAAATAACTACGTACATGGGTATCAATAAATTAATTACATCAAATGGGAAGTAGCTTCCTTACAAAACATAGCCCGGAATATATTCACTAAGAAATGTACAAATGATTAGAAGGTTAAAAAAAGAAAATTGAATAAAAGGCTACAATCTTCGATTCTTGCGCTCCCTATTCAATCAGTGATTCCGATAACGGAAGTGTCGAGTTTTTATTCCGAAATGCGCAAGCGCGGCTGATCACGCGCCGGATTGTGTGGGCGTGACTAAAGAAAAGGAACAGGAAAGTTGGCCAGATTAGCTGTCGCGTTTGCATGGCGTTCAGAAGGAAGCTGCCAGTTTGCTTCGCGTTCAACATGCCACGAGAAGCCGCCATTACTTAAATAGGTTCCTTTACACGGCCAATATTGCGCTTAATTTTCCGAATTGGCTTTTCAAAACCCCAATAAGACGGACGGAGGATAGGGCGGAACCTGATCCGTCCGTGCACAGATGTAAAGAAAATGTCGACGTATCAAAGAGATGATTGATTGAGAGATAGAGCAAAAAAAAAAAAAGTAGCTTGATGAAGACTTCGAAATATGATCACATTGAACTGGATGTTTCTATTTGTAATCTTATTTTTATTTTAACAGACATAGTTTTAAAAAAACAACAGAAATAAAACTCAAGAAAACGTTAAAAAAAACTGAACTGTCGCAAAATAGACCCGTAAGACATATAACAAATGAATATTCCTTTTTGACTAAAGCAGCACCAGTCGTAAAATCACAAAACTTAACGACATTGTATAACAGTAGACTATGCAAAATAGATGTAAAAAATACTTTTTTTTTTAGCCAAAACGACAAAGCTTACATTCAGTGTAATTGTATCAGTTATTTTTGAATCAGTCATTGAATTAAATTTGTTGCAGATCTAAAGTAACAATAATAAATCTGTGCGATTACAGCAGTTTTTTTTTATTTAGCGCGATTTCATGCTTTTAGCTTTATCAATGTGCATTGATCCTATCACTTGTCTGAACTAGGTAGGAAAGGGGGGGGGGGGTGAGGGTAAAGAAAGGGGTATCTGGGTGAAAGTTACCGTGATAGCTTTAAAAATGCATTTAAACATTTTTTTTTTAAAGTTGTACAACTTGAATTGGAACTCAAGGGAACAAGCATCCTCAAGTCAATACACTAACCACTGTGCTAGAAAATTGCTTATGAAAATAGAAATTTCAAGCCTTTCTATTGCTACTTACAAACTTTGAAGAGACGACATAATTCTCGACACAAAGTATAAAAGGGGACTAATTCAACTTATACCGACACATCAGTCAAGCAGAGTTTCTTTCCCTTGTTCGATACAAACAAAATAATGAATTACCAATAATTAATTAACTTATTGTTCTTTTAAATTGATTCTTGTTTGTGTTGGCTGAGAGCCATATAGCAACACAGAAATTCCCCCCCCCCCCCCCCAAGTTCACTTATGAGATTAGACCAAAGCGCACTGAGAATTCTACAGCCTGAAAGATACGCTGTGCAAACGTTATAATAATAATAATAACACTCTGCTACAGTTTTATAATTGTTTTGTAAAAATAGACAATATTGTAGTTTTTATTAAATTATAGGCCTATTGATCTAAAATACATAAATATAACACACATTCGAAATAGGTATTGACAAATAAATTGTGCTCATATTTCCTAGAAATAAAAATGTTTGTATTTATGTACTGTTTAAAATAGCCACTCCGTTCTGGACAAAATAGCAGCCTGTTGGTGTGGTGCGTGTTTCTAAATGTTCAGACTTCGAGCCTTGTAATCACAACAAATTTCCATAAGGATCAATAAAGCAGTCTTAGTCTTAGTCTTAGTCTCAGCCCGCCTTCATTACTTACCGTTATAGACAGGACGTCAAAATCTACACGTCTGAAGAAACGTCCGAAATTTGTGAGAATAAAATGTGTAGCATATCGTGGTATTATACCTAAAGTCATAGCTCCGGTCTTTGATAAAAATAAACTGCGATCTGTATGGTACAGCTAGATGTCCAGGTCTAAAAACTAGGTCATGAAACAATATTACTTTACAATCTTTGACTCCAAGCCCTTTGACCTTTCACATGGAAAAACAAAATGGAGAAAAGAGGAGGCGCCAAAGGATGAACTGCGAAGTGCTTCCAAGGAACGTTGTATTATGTTCTGCGACAAGCCGCGGGTTGCCATTCAGTCCAATCTGATTAGGTGATCAGACAAATACTTTGATTCGATTATCAAAACTAAATCAATCCCACCGTTTTCTTTTTTATCCACTCGGCTAAAAAGCCAGTTCGACCTTGACCACCCAGTGCAAGCGCTCAACTAGAGGGAGACGGGGGGGGGAGATGGACGTCTTTCACCACGACTTTGGGCCTACCCCAAACATTTACCAACCACATTGAAACCATGAATGCCCTCATTTTCTCTGGCCTCTTTTTATGTTTTTGTCTCTAAATGTACGTTTTTACGTAAAATAAGCGTTCCGTTATGACATATAGCAGCCTGGTGGTGTGGTGCGTGTTTCTTAATGTTCAGAGTTCGAATCTTAGCATAGGTGTTTCTGACAGGAATAGATTAAAATTATAGACAATTACAAAACAAATAAGTATTTAAATTACATAAACAATGTATCATAAATACTATATCTAATATTTATTAGGGATTATTGTGGATTCTACGTATGTCAGAGTGTGTAAAACTTTATACTTGTGAATATTCATTTTAATTCTGCTTCCTAGAATAGTACGCATATTTAAACTGTACACAGGAAATAAACATAGAAAACAATTGGCGATTGGTTCTTCCACACAATCACGTGATCTGCGTATTAATGCATTGCTGATACCGTCAAGATGGTGGAAAAAACATTTGTTACCACTAGAAATAACATTTACAATAACATATTGAAGTGAGCGTTAAGTTAGGTCATCGTTCTATAAAATATAGACGTTACTTAAAAAAAGAAGATGACTACGTCCTAGGCGTTAAAAATTCTTGAAACAGTTTTAAAAGTAAACTTTTATAGCAAGCATTCTTTAATTAAATGGAGTAAAACCTACCGAAAGGCGAAACGGATTTATGTCATTGATTAACATGCATGACTAGATTGACCTAGGAACGCGTGTAGGACGTAATCATCTTCTTGAAGTAACGTCTGTAATTTATAAGATAGATAATAATACACTAAAATACTCCCATGACAGTGGTCCACTGTATGGGGAAATAAATTAACGCCTAGTACAACCAGTAGAGATAGACACCTTCCCTCATCTCTTCTGTTGAACCGCTGGGGCACCACACACGATCTGTTGAACGTCTTTCTCCTTTCCACTCTGTCTTTTGTCTTGGATAGAATCTCTGTCACTGACATGCCCGTCCATTATGTTGTCTTACCATCGCCCTCTCTGTTTGACTCTTCTTCTTCTTCCTGGTACCGTTCCTTGAAGGAAGGTTCTCTGCGAGCCCTGAGAACCTTGTGATATGGCCACTTTGTGACTGTAGTTAGCAGGTCATCATGGGGTCTAATTTCTGTATTAATCCTGTTTCTAATCTCTTCGAGAGTGATGCAATTTTAGTAGGTGATACCTAGGATCTTTCTGTAGCATTTCTACTCCATCGCTAGGTAGATAAAGACATCAAAGTCTGTGTTTTCGTTTCAAGGTTTTAATAAATGGAGACAATTCTATAAAGGAAGCCTTTTTTTTTTTAATCTCAAAGTAGCCGGTGTACTGACTACGGAGGTATTAAAATTTAGAAAAAGACTAATATAGCTTCTTTTTTTTTTTTTTAATAATTTTTAGCATTGTAGAATCACTTATCTAAGCTCTCTCTCTTTCGTGTAATTTATAGTATCTAGTTGGCAACGGTAATCTTTCAATATAGCGTCTCTGTCATTACTTTGCCTATTTCAAAATATAGCCTCGACATTTCTCCATATAACGTTTAAATTATGAGTGAGTATGGTGTGAATGTACACTTTGGTTTCTTATAGTTATAATGTTTTTTGTTTGGTGTAATGCACAAATTGTAAGACAAATTTCCTTACGGATAATAAAGATTATTATTATTATTATTATTATTATTATTATTATTATTATTATTATTATATTTCAATTTATTTTAAAGTGTATTTACAAAAAAAAAATTTAAGTAAAGAGCAGATAACTGTGATTAACAATAAGTATAGAAATCTTCAATCAATTGAGGGAGTTTAGGAAGGGGAGAGGGGGGGGGATAATAGAGTATCAGTAGATGTTCTGACCTACTTTACTTGAACACAAAAAAATAACAAAGGGGCTTTTATAATAATATTAATCACACTAATGTACTTTAAAAAAAAAAACTCTTTAAAAGCAATACTTATGCGACAAGAGAGAAAAATGAAAAAAAAAGCAATAAGCAGAAATGTGGAGGAGTTATAATGGAACCTAACCAAAAACGTAAAAATATGATGGGAGAAAATGATATGATGTAGATACACACAAAAAAAAATATACAAAAATGTCAAGCGTGGTATATTGACTTATCACTGTCTTCCACTCATTTATACAAAACATTGTCCGCTCTTCTCAATCCTAATTAATTTTCCAATTTTACGACCCGCCTAAACAAATCTTTGTTCTAGCATTAAATATGGATATTTTGACGACCTAAAAGCAAAGAGCTCAACTATCCATCGCGACTTTTCGGACACTTCAAAATCATCGGCGCTCTTGTAACCTGTCTGCTTTAGTCACTAACAACCAACATGCAAGTGGCGTATTCTTGTGTCTAGATATTAATGATGTTTGAATCTTTGGTGCTGAAACAAATGATGAGAAAACATGATATGTAACATATAATAGCAGCACTAGGGTACACTAGTAATTAAGAGGCGAAGGTGAAGACACTATGTTGAAACATAGATAAGCCCCACCCCTCAACGGGAGCTCATTGTACCCCAGCTCTGCCACTATATGTTACATGCCATGTTTATTATCGGAGGCGCGTTGGCTTAGTGGTAAGGCGCCTGGCCTCTGAACCGGGTTCGAATCCTGGTGAAGACTGGGATTTTTAATTTCGGTATCCTTGGGCGCCTCTGAGTCCACCCAGCTCTAATGGGTAACGACATTAGTTGGGGAATAGTAAAGGCGGTTGGTCGTTGTGCTGGCCACATGACACTCTCGTTAACCGTGGGCCACAGAAACAGATGACCTTTACATCATCTGCCCTATAGACAACTAGGTCTGAAAGGGGAACTTTACTTTACTTTTATGTTTATTATAGTGTAAACATCTAGACCTCCTTTTTTTTTCGTTATTGCGTTATTTTTTTTTTTTTAAGTATTATTTTATTTTTAATTAACTAGTAACTAGCGTTTTAACAAGAAAAATATTTAAAAAAAAATGTATGTTAAAAAGACAATACTCCTTTATTCAACTTTCGGAGAGGTTGCTATTCTAATAAAAGTTAGATTGAAAAAAAAAAGGAACATTTTTTACCCCACTTCCCCCCCAACCCCCCTATTTCCCCCGAGAAAAAATCCTGGTTAAGAGAATGTATTGATCTACTACACTTTATACTGTTTCAATGATTGGCCTTTAGATCTAGACTTTAAAAGGCGCACATTTTCCTGAACATTAAATTTCTTAAACTCTCATATCAATAATACCTTACATTCGGAAATTCCCGATCGCGATAGTCCTTTCAAGAACGCGATAGTCCTTTCAAAACCAATGTTGGATTTAGATCTAGACCTAGTTCTCTAGCTAAATTTATAATTGTTTTTTTGTTTGTTTTTTTTTTTACTTTGAAAAATTATAACGGTTTAACTAGTGTGGCCAGCGGCTAGTAATTCTTTTTCTCAGCGATATACATCAACTGTTAAATTTATAGGAAAATCGCTTGAGCCGTTTTTGAGATCAGCATCCAGGCTCCAACCATGCTCCACCCAGGTTCATCTACAAAGTTATGACCTGAATAGATGTGTAAAAAGAGTGTGTTTGTGTAGTGGGGAATGTGGGGGAAGAGGGGTATTGTGTGTATTCTTAAAACGGTGTGTCACCAAATCAGACATTGTGTTAAATTCGTTGAGATTGATGAGAGAAAGAAAGAAACAAAAAATATTTGAATGAAAGAAAAAACTAGAACACACCAAAAGAGGGAGAAGCCTTAGAGTGATGCGTTGAACCATGGCCATGTCAGTGTGTGTTGATTCTTTACTATCCTTGAACAACACTGACATAGCAAACGCTTTAAACAGAGAAGCGGGAGGAGAGGTGGTGGCGGCGAAAGGGGGGTAACAAAACCAAAAAAAAACAAAACCCGTAGCCAAATGGCCTAATAAGATTAAGATGAGGAACTGGGGGGTGGGGGTGGGAGGGCTAGGCGGAGAGGTTAAAGGATTACGTACACACGGTCAGTCGAGATGACGACCAAAAAAAAAATACAAATAAAAAAAAATCCGGCGTTAATTTTATCAGGGCTGAACTGGTGGCGACACAAACTGGTCTAATTGTATTAACCGCGACCTCTCCTGCCCGCCCCTTACTCACACCCTTACCTTTTTTTTTTTTAGCCTTTTAACTGAGTTTTTTTTTTTACTAAGGGGAAGGAATAAAATTAGTATTACGATCAGTACTCTCCCCTTCCTAAACAATATATTATAAGATTTGGGTCTGTTGAATACACATTTTCCCTAAACAAGGTTAACCACCTATGTATAGTCCAGATACAACATTAAACGATTCACTCGGTTATAATTATGAAAGTCATGTTCAAAGATGGAGGCTAAGCCAGTGCATATTTTAATCTAGTGTATCTTTTGTACAGAATATTGGACATATATTATTACATGCAATTATTAGGTATTATTTAGTTTAAATCTCTCCACATCGTCTTTCTATTTCATTTTCCACGTTTTTCTTACGAGATGGGAATCGAACCCAACTTTCAAAGTTCGGGTTCGGTTCGGTAAGATTTAAGTTTGGGGTTCGGTTCGATGACGAGTATAGTTCGGGTTCGGTTCGGTCAGGTCAGGTCTAAAGTTTGGTTTCGATTCGATGTTATGAAATTAGGGAATAGCAAAATTAGGTACATGTAATCATGTTTAATTCAATCAAATCATTAAATAGAAACAATTTGATTTAATTTTTTGTATGTAAATTATGAGTGAGTCTGGTATGAATGTACATTTTTTTTAGTTACTATGTTCTGTTTGGTGTAATGCACTAATTGTAAGACTAATTTCCTCACGGACAATAAAGATTATTATTACACTTATTCGGCCGATGGGCCATTTTAATTTCCAACACTCGTTTCGCGAGCCACATAACAGAAAAGGTACAAAAAAACAACAACAACAACAAAAGCATTAATAAAAAAATTAAGCACTTTTATTAAAAACCCGTGGATATAATTTTTTTAAAGTTTCCCTTTCAGACCTTACTATCTATAGGGCAGATGATGTAAAGGCAAGGTATTTCTGTGGTCCACGGTTAACGAGGGTGTCATGTGACCATCACAATGACCAACCGCCTTTACTTCCCACCCCCAATTAACGTCAGTTACCCATTAGAGCAGGGTGGACTCAGAGATGACCTTAAGATTCCGAAATAAAAAAAAATCTCAGTCTTCACCAGGATTCAAACCTTGGACTCCTCTGATCGTAAGCCAAGCGCTTTACCACTCAACCACCGCCGCCTCCAACGTGAATATAATAATTAAGTTTATACAAAACCAACTACTGAAAATCCCACTGCACCATGTTGAAGCATTCAATCAAGAAGCTCGTCTGTGAGGCGATTACGCCACATTGGTTTCACCCCTTTCCGCCTGCTAACTGAAGAGTTACAATTTCGTTTAGAAGGTGCGTATGTCAACCTGATTCAACTTCTTGCCACTTTTTTTTTTCACTTGACAAATTTTCTAAGAACTCTTGCTGCCAGTTCGCTATGTCATCCAGCCATACTTCTGGTGGTACCAGTAGTCCCTCCTACTAATTTCTCCCAAAGGAAAGATGTCTCCTCCTCCTCTATGATGTCTGAAACTTCTTTGAACACAAGATATTTGCCAGTGGTGGTCCCAATGCATGTTCCTCATAGCTGATATCTTTTCTGTGATTTAAGAATTGCTTTTCATACCATGAACAAGTAACAAGAGTTGATCTCTATCAGATATGGCGGGGCTAATGGTAAACATATCAAACATTTTGCTGCGAAAAAGAGTGGTGGCTTTAAACACATTTTTATTTTCATGACACATTTCTTCCATCACTGATAGTATCTGCCTCTAAAGCAGCAGCGGTTCTCAACCTTTTAAGCTCGGCGACCCCTTTTTACAATATCCCACTCTGCCGCGACCCCCCCCCCCCCAATACACACACATACAGCAACAGAAGAGAATAGACAATAACAAACCTTATTTTTGATGGTCTTAGGCGACCCCTGGCAAATCGTCAATCGACCCCAAAGGGGGTCGCGACCCACAGAACTATAAGAGGCTAATACAGTAGATTTGTTCGAACAACTAAATTCATTAGCATTAAATTAATTAACTTTATTAAAAAAGCGCGTTTCATCAGATGTATATATCTTTATTTTTTTTCTTTGGGGGTAAATTACAATGTCATATTGTCTCAGTTCAGTTCAACCTAGTCATTTCTAAGTAATAAATAATCAATTTTTTTATATTTACTTGATAGAGTTATTTTTGATATATTTAAAAACAATGCTTTAATTCTTTTCTCTTGTCAACAGGTATGGTTCCAGAATAGACGAGCAAAGTGCAGGAAACAGGAAAGTCAGATGCAAAAAGGTAAGTCTTTTGGCTTGTTGTAGTTCTTCTCTTGTTTCTTCTCTTTCTGCGTCATCTTCGCTAAGATTTATGAAGTCAATAGACTCAACGAATAGAATGATGATTCAGAAACATCTTCACATTCATCTATTTCTTAGTCTGTTGGACCGTTAGGCCACCAAAAATGACACATCCACCGTTTTTCTCCAATCCTGTCTGTCTTTTGCCTTGAGAGTCTTTCAATGACACATTCCCATTCTTTAATGTCTTCCCATCGCTTTTTTTTCGTTTACCTGGTTCTGTTCCGTGTAAGCCACGAGGCCAATATCGCTATATAGTTTAGGATTTGCGTTGTTTTTTTTCGACAGTTTTGTATGTATTTTTGTATAGGGATGCCCCGCAAAAGGAAGACATGTCTTATCATTGCAATAAACTGATGAAATGAGGTGGTTTATCACTGTTATCACTTTTATAAAATTATGAAATGCGGTAGTCTAATTATTGCGATAAACTGATGAAATGAGGTGGTCTTATCATTACCATAAACTGATATAGTGTGGTGGTCTTATCAGTGCTATAAAGTCATGAAATGCGGTGGTCTTATCACTGTTATAAACTGATGAAATGCGGTGGTCTCTTCACCGTTATAAACTGATGAAATGCGGTGGTCTCTTCACCGTTATAAACTGATGAAATGCGGTGGTCTCTTCACCGTTATAAACTGATGAAATGCGGTGGTCTCTTCACCGTTATAAACTGATGAAAGGCGGTCATTTCTCCGCCGTTATAAACTGATGAAATGCGGTGGTCTTATCATTGCGATAAAATGATGAAAAGCGGTGGTCTTATAATTGCATAAAGCTGATGATATAGCCTAGGCGTCGAAATAAAAAGGAGTACAATATGGTCGAAAAAGTTACGTTGTTTGCATACAAAAAAATTAAATAGATTCGTATGATTTATTATATAGTTATATGATCAATTTAGATCAATCCTTTTTAGAGCTTTTAAAACTATGTTGCGTATTTTATTAAAACTAGGCCTACTTTTTTGATAACACTTAATTTTTTTTTTATTGATTGCATGACAGAAGAGCAGCTTACCATGTTGGGGGATCAAACACTTGAGTCGTCTCCAAGGGAGTGGGTTTTTGGGGAGCCAGCGGCAGAGTTGGGGCACTGGGGAGCCAGTAGCAGCGGTGGGGCGCTGGGGAGCCTCTTACTCATCACAGCCGCGAAGACAGTTTTAATGAATACCCAGCAAATTAATTAGATTAACCGTTTCCACTGGAAAGTCGAGGTCGCGCCCTACCATTAACGCTCTGAGGAAGGAGGGGTTGAATGAAAAGAGAGGGTCGCTTGAGTCGGGGGAGCTGTCTTGAAGAGAAAGACCTTCTCTCTATCTGTGGTGTGTGTGTGTTTGTGGGGGTGGGGGGGGGGTTCTCAAAAGAAAAGCAACAAAAAAAAAGAGAGAGAGAAATGAAATAGAAAGAGAACAAAAAAAGTGATCAAGAGAGACAGAAAGAGAAAGCGAGAGAGAGAGAGAGAGAGAAAGGATAAAAAGAGAGACAGAAAAAAAAGACAAGGAGAAGGAAGAAGAAGAAAGAAAAAGAGACTGAACGAGAGAGAGAGTAAGAGAAAGTGGGAGAAATAAAGAGAGCTAAAGAAGGGGATAGAGAGAGAGAAGGGGGAGAAATTAAGAATTAGAGATAGAAAGAGAGAATGGAAGAGAGAAATAGAGAAATTCTTTATTTAACTCTAGTCCACCTGCGCTTTTCTCTATAGTATAAATTGTGCGCTTTTAAACCAAATAAGTTATAGACTTTTATGACAGGCGCTGTGGTTGACTTTCGAACTTGGAGTTTTAATTTAGGGATCTTAATGACCTGAGTCCATCCAGATCTTATGAGTACCTGACATTAGTTGGGTAAAAGTAAAATGCGGTTGGTCATTGCGCTGTCACATGACACCCTCGTTAACCGTGTGCCACAGTAAAAGATGATCTTAACATCATCTGCCCCACAAATCACAAGGTCTGAAAAGGGAACTCGGCAACTGGTTTGGTTCCACTAGAAATATATTTTGCGGTGAGGTAGCCAATTGCTTTTTTAAAACTGATCTCGTGCTGACTACTCGTACATGCTCTTATATTGGCGGTGATGAATTTATAACTGATGAGCTGCGGTGGGTTAATTACAAATAAACAGTGTAAATGATCATGAACTAAAAAGAGGCAGCGGAAAAAAAAAATACAATAGGCAACGAACTATCGACAATTGTCACTAAGTAAACCTTGTCCCCGGTACAGTGGAGATTATAGACATTCAGTTAGAACGACTAATCCCTCAAACTAAGACAAAGACTAAGACTAAGGCTGCTTTATTGATCCTTATGGAAATTTGTTGTGATTACAAGGACTCATTTCTCATATAAAGACAGCACTGGGAAAAATTACACATAAATAAACAGGGGGTATCGTCACTCTGTTTTGTTGTCATTTGTATTGTGTATAAAATACTGAATAAAAAAATATATATTTAAAAATATTTTAACAAATGTAATCAATACCCGTCTCTGTATTTTGCCTACTATTTTAGTCTAGTTTAAATAAAATTAATAGCCTGACACAAAAAAGGTCGAACTCGAACTGAATAAAAAACGAAATTTTAAAAGAAAAAAAAATGTTCTAAATAAAGCAACACACTGTGTCTCCTTTCTAAACTGCTCATCTATTAAAAAGGGAGAGAAGAAACGAAGAGAGTTAATCAATTTAATTAAGAAGATCTAGAGTGGCTAATTGGTGGAGGCACCCGCCGCCCCCTCGGGAGTCGAGCTGTACATCTCGTGCTGTGGAGTCGGACGTGAGATTTCAACATCTCACTCGGCAAGCGTTTTCTTTTGGCGGCCTCTGTCCACCCTTTTGGTGAAAATAACCCTTCCTATCTCCCCCCACCTCAATCTTTTTTTTTTCTCTTTTTCTCTCTTTTTTTTTTTTCCCAGATCGGACTTTATTTTTTGTTCTTTATCAGTCAATAGCCAATGGTCGATTAGAATAAGACAGACTGAAGGAAAGACAATTACATAGGCTAAGGGTCCGGTTAGAGCAGCTGGAAATCTATCTACTCAATTTTGTCCAAAACGATCAAAATAGTGCTTGCAGTCAGGGCCGGTCCTACAGATTGCGGAGCCCTACGCGAAACGGATTGCGCTGGGCCCAGTCTGGGTAGGGATAGGATAATAATTGAAAATTTAGATTTTGTAATAGAAAATAAACTCTTCTTTGCATTTTATTCATTCCTTACAAAGTACACAAATCACTGTCAAATTCACTTTACGACCCATCTACAGTAGATAGTAGTTTTCCAACAAAAAGCCGATAAACATTCAGATTTGCCTTTTAGATTTACTATCGACTAGCAAAATATTTCTTTGAGGTCGAGATAGATTTAGATCTTTATTAATATGCCAGTGATTATTAATTGAACTTGTTTTGGTTAAAATTCGACCTTTTATTACATGTTTATTAAATGAAAGCTGATAATGACGTTTCTTTTCATCGCCAGTAAGATTGGCGTTTTCCATATTGAATGACACCCCGAAATGACATTTTTGTCTGTTTTTAAGGAGATTTGGATGAAGATTTTAATAATTTCAGGATATTTTCACGACCTTTTTCGTATATTTTGCAATTTCATGAGAATTCGAGGAACCCTTTTAGAACAAGTTAAAATGGTTTAATTTAATAATTTACACCTAGAATTCGCGTTGGGCCTATGAAAGTGCGGGGCCCACTGCGGCCGCATATGTTGCAGTACCCTAAGACCGGCCCTTCTTGTAGTGTCGGAACAATTGAACATATAAAAAAGTAATTCATTCATATAATTGGACAGACATTTTGTATGGTTTCTAATTGTTTACGTAAAAAAAACGTCAACTGAACAATGTTACATCACTTGGGAAGACATTCGACCCTTCTAACGTAAGCAAAATAGTCTTATTTAAAAAAAAAAAAGCTAGATGACCTTCACATCATCCGCCCTGTGGATCACAATGTCTGAAAGGGGACTTAAGTTGTTTGTCTTACGTTCCAATCTTGTTGCATACGTTTTTTTCACCATAAGAGTTTGAAAGGTCCTTCGCAGGGTTAGACTTCACATAATATATTAATTAATTTTTTTAAGCAGTAGTACTAGTAATTCTATCAGGGGCGGACTGGCTATATGGGCATTCGGGCAAATGCCCGGTGAATCGGTACCCTAATGGGCCGGGTTGGGCCACCGAAAGGGCCTCTATGACGCGTATGACTCTTTTGAGCGTTATGTTTTTAAAAAAATCTTTTACAGACTCGACAGTGTATTACTAATTTGATTTTAACACATTTTCCGACTTAATTGAATGGCCTAGATCCGTAGACAGTGCTTCATGAACTTCATTCAGTAGGCTTCATCTTTTTAGGGTCCTACACTGAACGATTAAATAGCAACATAGTCAAGTAAAGTTGCCCATTCAGACCTTGTGGTCTATAGTCTATAGGAAGATCCCAGTCTTCACCAGGATTCGAACCCGGTACCCAGTTCAGAAGCCAAGCGCTTAACCACTCCAGCCACCGTGCCCCCCAAAAAGCAACATAAGGCCTATATATTTCTTATAAAGATATAGTGTCCACTGCATGCATGAGTACAGTTATCGATACATTATCAAATTAAAAATAATGATTTTGAGGACAGGTAGGCCTATATGATAGGCCCAACATTATGATATACAATTTTGGGTCGGATTATATACAAAAGCCCTGGGCCGTTTTTGACACCCATTCGCCCCTGAATACTATCGACTTTACTTGATGAATATCTTATCTTATATAATACAGACGTTACTTCAAAAAAGAAGAAGATTACGTCCTACGCGTCATGCATTTAGTCATGCATATTAACCAATGACTTAAATTCTGCCAAGTCACTGGTTTTCCTGGCTAGCTCAGGCAACCCATTCCATGCTCTAATAGCACTAGGGAAGAAGGAGTATTTGTACACATTTGTCCTAGCATATGGGACGAGAAGTGTGCCTTTATCTTTGTGTCTTTCAGAGTATTTTATTAAATTTTGTTTTTGTATTTGAAAATTATGGTTCAGTGTTTTATGTATAATTGCTACTTTACTTTTGAGTCTTCTGTCCTGAAGTCTTTCTAAATTTAGTGATTTTACTAAAGGTGTTACTCTAGTCAAATGTGAATATTCGTTTGTTATGAATCTCACTGCTCTATTTTGTGTCTGTTCCAATTTCTTAATGTTTTCTTGAGTTGAAGGGTCCCAAACAAAGGATGCATATTCTATTATTGGCCTAACCAAGGTTAAATAACATTTTAGTTTCATGTTCTTATTTGATTGATATAAATTTCTTTTAATAAACCTAAATGCTTTATTTGATTTTTTGATAGTTTCATCAATATGGTGATTCCATGACAATTTTAATAGACATATGGATTATAACTACTGTGCAAATATACCAATTTAACAATATAAAAACTTTTTTCCTTGAAACTTGTTTTTTTTTTTTATTTTGGGCCTCCTTATCTTTGTCAGCACCATAAGATGGCGAGAGGCTCTCCACAGTTTTTGAAAGGATAGCCTTCAATTTTGAACAACAGAAGAAAAACTGAGAACTTAACAATTCTATACTAAAAACAAATTGTTTAGAGTGTTGATGACATCAATATGATGCACATAGACAAATTGTGAAAAACTCTGCGTATTGTATTTATCACGGTGATTACATCTGATAAAAACGCAAGTAGAATATTGTACAAAAAAAAATTAATATTTTAAGTTAAGTTCCACTTTCAGATCTTTTGGTCTATAGGGCAGATGATGTAAAGGTCATCTGTTTCTGTGGCCTACGGTTAACTAGGGTGTCATGTGGTCTGCACAACGACCAACCGCCTTTACTTTTCCCCAAGTATTGTCAGGTACCCATTAGAGCTGGGTGGAATCAGAGGCGCCCAAAGATCCCGACATTAATAATCCCAGTCTCCACCAGGATTCGAACCCGGGAGCGCTCTACAGCTCATCCACCGCGCCTCCAAAACTTAACACAACGGTCATTTATTTAAGAGATCAAGACACATAATAAGTACGAGAAAATGTTGTAAGTTAAAATTATTTTTCCAGAACTTGATTTTTTTTTTTTTAATTTAAAATTATCAGAAAATCATGTTAGTCTTGAAAATCTTTGGGCGCCCGACCCCCCCCCCCCCCCCCCCCGAGAATCGTCCTCTCACTACGCCTATGGTTCACTCTTCGACTTCTATTTTAGGGCTGTCCTGTGGGTGTGGTTTGTGATGCAGCTTCAAACAGAAAATCCGATCTTCCATGTAGATGTATGTATAACTTGACACACGCATTACTATAAAACTTAAAGTCCTTTACCACAAATTAAAAAAACTTTTTATTTACAAATTAGATATTTCGTTCGTGGATGGAGAGATTCATAGCGTACAGTAATAACTGCATTAATTTTCTTATATTCTCAAATTTAACAAAAAAATTGTAATGTGATGAACGGAAGTGGTTTAGGGGCCGAGAAGTATGTGTGTCGTTGGGGGGGGGATGATAAAGAGAATCTTTTTGTCACCGTTATCTCATTGTATAAAACTTTCGTGGCTCTAATATGACACAGCCAGGGTCTCGCACACTACCAAGGCCACCCCTTGGTCTAACCTTTAACTAGATCCTCAACTTTGCAGGGTTCTCCTTATCCCTTTAAATTGAATTTTTATAATGTTAATAATGAAATAGCTCCCACCCTTCGCTACGCCTCTGGATTGACTGGAAGCCAAGTATTCGAGGTAATTGCTCCAATCAGCCATAACAAACAAATGTTATGTACACATGGTTTAGACTTGGTGCATGGGCTACGCCGTCGACCGAAACCCGCCATTACTTCCAGAGGACAAATTTCTCTACTGGTGAGGCGATGCAGCTCTGGGCGAGGTCAGGAATTCGCCAATTACGAACTCTTGATGGTCGTTGCTAATGATCGCGTCCCGACTAATTCGATTATAGTTAATTGTCAGCAACGCGAGTAACTTTCAACGCCGAAGGGTTCTCATACCGTAGCTTCAAGGTAGCTGAATGGTTTCCCAAAACCTCCTCAGTCCGGGGTAGGGAGGGGCGCATACAGTTCCAAAAACGCTTGTCAAGGACAGCGTTACCCAACAGGAAATCGTCAAATCAATTGGAACTGGCAGCACTATGTTGGTAGAGACCCTGAGGGGCTTTATAGAAACTGCATCGCGTGCCGGATATCGCCCACGGGCCGGCGGTTCGGCAACACTGCGGAAGAGTGTGAGCTGAAATTTAAATTTATAAAATAATCAAAACAGCAAGCAGAGATCCTTTAAATAAGGAGGAGGAGGAGGGGAGAGAGAGAGTGATGGAAAGAAAAGAGAGAGAGAGTGTGAGAGGAATCTTATATAAATGTATATTCCTAAAGACGAACAAATTCATTCATTTATTTATCTTTGTATGCATTAAGGGATGTCGTCAACTGCCGTGTGGATTCGCTGGAAATTTCGTACATAATTTCATTTTACCTGTTAAGTGCTAGCTAAGACACGATTTTGACAGATTCGTAGCATGAACAGATGATGAACGCCGCAATTCGCGAAAAACCGCAAGCTGCCTATTAAACGTTTTCATTTCATTTTCGTTCTTTCCCCCAAAAGTCTGCATATTAGATGTGAAGCATAAACAGAAGTAGCACAGAAAGTAAGAATACCGTATTTTTAATATTTTTTTAACTATCCATTAGTCTGTTGGACTGTTGGGGTACCATGCAAGACTCGTTGACTGTCTTTCTCCATTCCTCTCTGTCTTTTGCCTTAGTTAGAACTTCTTTCAATGGCAGGCCTGTCCATTCTTTTATGTTGTCCTCCCATCGCTTTCTCTGTCTGCCTCTTCGTCTTTTTCCTGGTACTGTTCCCTGAAGGAAGGTATTTGCGAGCCCCGAAGATCTTGTAATATGGCCATAGATTTTAAGCTTGCGGTGTTGTTTTTTTTACGATAGTTAGTAGGTCATCATGGGGTCCAATCGCTGCAGTAACCCTGTCTCTAATCTCTTGATTTGTGGTGTGGTCTTTAAATGTGATACCTAGAATCCTTCTGTAGCATCTTAATTCCATTGCTAGAATCATCCTCTCTAGCTCTGCAGTCAGCGTCGAAAACTCGCAAGTTAATTTATAGAGAGACATTTTATAGGTGCAGTGAGACGCAGAGAGACAGAATGGAGAGACGGGAAGACAGAACAAAAAAAATGACAGAAACAGCAAGTGAGAAAAGACAGAAACAGAGTTAGAGACGGACAAAGAGACAAGGAAGCAGGGATAGAGAGAAATCTACATGGAAGGGTAGAGAAAGCGTATCTCAATACTATAAATAGACCAGCTCGTACAAAGCAAGCGAAGACAACTGACAAAAAAAAATTCCATCTTATAAGTCCACAAAATTGTTATAGAAAAATATTACTTTAAAGAATTAAATAACGCCCATGTTTATTATTATTATTATTATATTACCTGCAAGTCTCACATAATAGATTATACTTATGATTTGCCGACTCCAGTCACCTAAAACCCGAGTAATCGTAGTGTTGTGATTGAGAGCAGCCCACTCTCGTTGGCGCTCGTGCCAGTGGGACGCTAATTACCCCACGAACACCAATTCACTATGATATGTTAATAATGCTGCCAAACTAGGTAGTTTGCCTTGTAATAGAACCAATTACGTCCAAATCCTGGAATCTAATGGTCAGCACTGACAAATATCTTGGATACTATTTTTACCAATAGAGCGCATATAATAAAAATAATTTCGAATATCAAAAGGCCGCATACTTAGCATAGTATTTCTAATGAGAACACCATATCGAATATTGATTTCTCTAAAGAGCAGTTATTTTAATCTCACTAGTCATTAATTCTATTGGGTAAAAAAATTGTTAGCATGTGAAAAAAAAAGACCCTTTGCCATTCAGGATCTGATGACTATTGAAAAAATGTTGGCCAAGCAGAAAAATAATAAGACATTTGAGATGTTGTTGTTTTTATTGCTATGTTTGAAACCAACATATAATGTTTGAGCTACAAGTCAAGTGTGTCTCTTTACAAGTATCCATCTTAATCTAGGGCCATGGTGTTAACTTAATTTCGATTCCAATTACATTATCATTCAACTATTCGTGTAGGTAACTATTCAACAATAATCCTGTCATTAAACACAACAACACAGACAGTAGAAACAACCTTACGTCTCAAATCTACATTTTAGAAATTCTGTCATATTTTTTTCTTCTTTTCTCGAGTTAGTCCCCCTGTTATGGAATGTGTGTGTGTGTGTGTGTTTCTATGTGTGCGTTTCTTTGATGATAATAAGAAGTTAGCGATTAGCTTGTGGCTTGCAGGTGGCTATGCAGTGTGAATGATGCAAGATAAGCGATATTGCCATAAGCTGTCTTGTGTACACTGGATAAATACAGAATGCCAGAGTGAGAAGACGTGTTTTTGTAGTGAGTTAGATCTTGGTCAAAATATCTTTTTATATTGTTACTAAAGTCTACTACATATTTTTTTTAATTTTATCTCAAGTAAAATGTATTTATATTGTAGTGATTATCATATTTAGTGTCGTTCACAAAGAGGTTATAATGAGTTAAACTATAATACGCCTACAGTGGTTTAGTTGTCTCCCAGCAGTTTGGTCCTACAAGTCAACAACCGGCAACAATGTCCCCCCACCCCCCTTTTTTTTTTCTTCAATTTCTTTTGAAAATTTCTACAACTCAGATCTATTAGAGTACTTGCCTTGCTAACAGTAACCTTTGAGATATAGTGCCGCATGGTTAACAGTCGAGGGAGTCGGTCACTTTAAAAAATATTAAATTATCTCCCCTTGGATTTCACATCTTCTCTTGAATACGACTTATAAAATAAGGAAGTACAACGTCTCGACGGGGTTATGGAACTTGCTGAACTCATCGGGAAATACTCTCGACCCCCAACCAAAAAAGTCGCAAATTGGTGGCACTCGAGACCTATTCCCTCCCATGATTGGTTGATCATTAATCACATGGTGTGTCATGGCGGGTCGCTGGTCACGTGCGACCCAATGTCATGTTTACATTTATCATCCAATCAGACGTCGGCTTGCAAGTGAGTCGCGGTCTGTGTTAGTATTTTTTTTCCCCCCGTAATTTTTTAGGTTGCAATTTTTTTTTTTTTCGTGAGTGGTTTAATCGTGTGCCAATTTTATTTTGGTACCGCTCGGTCATATCAAAGACACTGAGCTGAGAGTACCACTAATAGTGTGGTTAGTGTGTGTGTGTGTGAGAGTGTGTGCTGCCGGTGTGCGGGTGTGACAAGGGAGATAATCTGTCCAGCGAGAAGAAATATGATATTTAAATGATGGAATTAAAACGTCTGGTGACAAGGGAGATAGTCCATCATTTCGTCTCTTGATAGCCCAATACCCAAGTGTGCTGAATTGTGTCCCATGTAATTTAGAGTATTAGTGTTTCACTACAGCAGCAGGGAATAACAACAGAAGAGCTATTGATATAATCTTTGAATTATTCATTTCAATTGTACCATGTATCTACCGATGATTCTTACAAGCAGAGCTAAGTTAAACATTTTAGAACTGATACATACCACCATTATGTTAGATTGATCGTGCGGTTAGGGATAAGGACTGTCATCACGATGGGCCCGGGATCGAACCCTGTCCCGCCGTCATCCGTTCTGCAAGAGGGTTGGGCACTTCCTGTGTGAATGTCTAAAACCTGAAAATCAGCCCATACGCTTTTCAAATATCGTTGAACAGATGTATAAAAGAAACCCTTTTAGACCTTGTGATCTATGGAACAGTTGTCTAAAGGTAACGAGGGTGTCATGTGACCAGCACAACGCTGCCAATTTTTAGCGAAATTTGATGCTCCGGTATTAGAATCGATTAATCTGTGATTGAGATCTGAGCTTGTCCACTCGTAAAGGGGCTCAGTATCCAGATGGGAGTATCCAAGAAAGGAATGTCTTCAAATCTTTGGTTTAAGTCGTCATAGAACAGTTCGTAATGAACTTATTAACTCTTTCTCTCCTAATTGACGTTGATTTGACCTCATTAAATTAAAATAATGTTTAATTTTATAAACTTTATTTTGTGTTATATAAAAAGATCATGCATTCCCCTCTAACTCTAAACCAAATAAAACATTCTCCGATAACAAACGACAAAGTTATTGATGCTTAATCATAACAGCGTAGTGAAATAGTAATGTGGAAAAATAATTACGGAGAGAAAGAGTTAAACATGGCAAGTTGATTATTATTCAAATTATCCGATCAGATAAACTTGCTTTTAACGAAGAAATTGTTTTAATTGTATACAATTTTCACCTTTCTTCGGACACCAAAGGTCCGCTGATCACAGTTTGAGAGCCACTGTTGTTCGGGAAGCTGTAGGTGACGTTAGCACTTTGCCAGTTACGTGTACTATATATATGTATATAGCGATTTCATCTTTAATTTTTTACATTTTTACGGTAATTAAAGATAAAAATTGCTATCTCTAAATTGGTCTGCTTTTCTCTAAATATACATTTCACCTACATGTCAGCTGAAGATGCCGTGCCATCCGAAAATGATATTCAATTTTCAATAGCGTGTACGTAGCAGTACGTTGTTTTCATGCTAATCTTTCAGATCCGCTTTGCACGCCATAAAATACAGGCAATGAGGGGAGAAAAAAAAGAGTAAGCGATATGGGTAAATGTGAGCGTTAGGTGGGAACCTGAAGAAAAGGAAAGAAAATGAAAAGAGGAAGTGTTGGGAAGATTTCGGAGTAAATAATAAAAACCATGTTAACGACGCAGTAATGAAAGAGGACTTCGGCCAACAGAATAATAGAAATTGTAATCTATAATTTTAGATGTAAGGTATTTTTAAATGGAGATTTTTTAGAATTGTCAAGCAAGACTGGTAAAAACGTTTTTTTTTCCTCCCATTTCCATATTCGGATGAAGTTACAACTTTGCACAATTATTTATTTACATGTGTCCACTGGCGGATCCAGGGGGGGGGGGCGGTAGAGGCGATCGCCCCCCCCCCCCACTCGGCCGACCGAAGGGGGGGCGGACGAATTATAGTATAGAATTCACACAATTTGTATGCGAATTTATTACTTATGTTAATAATATATACTAATTATTTATATTTCAACCTATTTTTAGATTATTTCGCCCCCCCCCCCTTTCTAGTATTTTGGCCGATTTGGTAGGGTCTGGAGGGGGCGATGGCATCAATCCGCCCCCCCCTCCACCATAACCTTCGAGTCGGGGGGGCGGTCTTATTTATTGGTAGAAATCACAGCTTGCTAACAGAATCAATTAGATATATATATGATTAAAACTTGTTATTGGTATTTTAACCGGTCTTTATATTATGTCGTTCACCTGTTGGCCGATTGGAAGGGGAGGAGCGAATACCTCTACTGCCCTTCCCATCTAAACCCTTTGAGTGGGGGGGGGGCGGTCCTACTTTTATGGAAAAATCATAGTATGTGAACAAAATTAGTCGAATATCTATATAATATAAACAGGTGGAAGTGCGATACATGCAATCCCCTTCCCCCCATCGGACAAATCAATACTTTTTCTTTTTGTATTATAGTAAGAAATTACAAAATTTAAAAATCTGTCACTAATAATTTATATATGCTATAAAGTAAATTCTTATATCGAGTCGCCCAACCCCTATTCTTTAATGCAAAATGCAATCATTAGCAGAAATTATAAAAAGGAGCGAGGATTAATCGTTTTCATTTTAGCGCCCTTCCCCTTTCCAGACAGAGTTTGTGTAATTTCACATGAATTTATCATAACTATTTTAAGAAAGACTTTGCTTTGGAAAAGTTATAATTCAAATGAAATTTTTCAATATAACAGTCACGGTTGAGATGAGTTCAAAAGCCAGATAATCATTTCCTAGTCGACTTTTTCCAACCTTTACTCTATCTCATATTTTTCTAGTTAAATAAATTTAGGACTATAACTCACAATTTATGCTTGAATTTTATTGAATATTATTAATCGAATTTTTATTTTTTTCGGCGGCGATCTTCAAAACCTTAATCTAAATATCTGGGGTATCTAATCTTTTCAAAGAACAAATCAGTTGTATTTGCAATGTATTAAGGGATTATAAATTCATATTAGAATATTTTTCTCATTATTCAAAAGGCACATTATAATAGAATGAATAATGAGCGGTAGATGTCAGGAGAATGCGCTTCAGCAGTGAAGAATGCAAGAAAACGCTTTTGGAGTCGGGGCGAACCGAACCGAACCCCACTAATACATAATGAGCTGTAGATGTCAGAAGAATGCGTTTCAGCCGTGAAAAATGCAAGAAAACGCTTTTGGCGTCGGGGCTTCGCCCCGAATCCCACAGATAAATAATGAGCTGTAGATGTCAGGAGAATGCGCTTCTGCAGTGAAGAATGCAAGAAAACGCTTTTGGAGTCGGGGCTTTGCCCCGAACCCCACTAATAAATAATGAACTGTAGATGTCAGGAGGATGCGTTTCTGCAGTGAAAAATGCAAGACAACGCTTTTGAAGTCGGGGCTTCGCCCCGAACACCACTAATAGGTAATGAGCTGTACATGTCAGGAGAATGCGTTTCAGCCGTGAATAATGCAACAAAACACTTTTGGCGTCGGGGCTTCGCCCCGAATCCCACTGATAAATAATGAACTGTAGATGTCAGGAGGATGCGTTTCTGCAGTGAAAAATGCAAGACAACGCTTTTAACGTCTGGGCTTCGCCCCGAAACCCACTGATAAATAATGAGCTGTAGATGTCAGGAGGATGCGTTTCTGCAGAGAAAAATGCAAGAAAACGATTTTGGGCGTCGGGGCTTCGCCCCGAACCCCACTGAAGAAGCTTAAAGCGCTCTCCCAGACCCCCAAGCTTGCAAGAGAAAGACTGTTTTTTTTTCTGTTTTTTTCACCGAAGATTGAGAAACAGTCTTATTTTTTTCTCATATATCGAATATATATATATGCTTTACGCACGTTTATGCATAGGGTTAGGGTTTACTGGGCGTTAGGGTTAGGGTTTGGAAAAAAATCGCCCCCCCCCCCACTCCAAAGTTCTGGATCCGCCAGTGCATGTGTCAGGGTTCAATTTATATGCTTTGTCTCGACTTGTCTTGGCTCGCTAGGGGGTTCTTCATTATCAATTACAATTATTTAATACTTGATTAGTTACTCAAATAGGAACAATTACTACTTGATACACTTTAACTCCAGATATCCACTCAATTAAAATTACATATTAATGAATAAACTCCAACTTTTGATAATAACAATGAATAACTTTAATATTCAATTAATGACATCGACTCTCAAATAAATATTTATTCACAATCACTAGTCCATCAACTTTATGAAATATATAAATACATAGACACCAGTCCAGAAAGTACAAGTCCACCCTTCCTGGACCGGGAGCAAGACCTTACTAACTTAACACACACTCTCTCGCACATTCAAAGAAGACTTAATCACTCAGTTCACAACACGTGCAATGCTATTCACATTCACAACAATGGGATATAACAATCATACCAGAATATCAAACTAACATTCATTCTTGTCATACCTCCCCCTGACAACATGAATCAATCCCAAATAAATGAACAATTAGTTAATTAAGGGTTGGTATTTTTTTCCTTTCTTAGAAATAAGGGGGATAAGGATAAATGCTACTTAAAGAGAGATGTGGATATATATATATAGGGGAATTAACAAAAAAAAATTTACAAGGAAACTCGGATAGATTTTTTTTTTTTGGGGGGGGGGGAATGGCTACAAAAGTTTTAATGTAAACAAATTAAACACGCAACGAGAATGTATACTATTAACAATATGTTACTAAATAACATTTGATAAATAGTCCAATTATACTTGACCTAATGCTTTTTCAACCTAAGGGAGCATAGGGCCGCAACCACACCTCTCCACCGAACTCGGTTCTGAGCAGCTTTCTTCATCTGCTCCCATTTCATTCCAGTACCCTCAGCTTCACTGATGAGTGACCTCTTCCAGGTTTTCTTGGGTCTGCCCACTTTTCTCTTTCTTTGTGGGTTCCAGTCAAGTGCTTGCCTTGCAACATTGGTAGCTGGTTTTCGCAGGGTGTGTCCTATCCAGCTCCATTTTAGTTTTGTGATGTCTTGGGCTATGGGCTTTTGTCTAGTTCTCTCCCACAAATCGATAGTAGCTATCTTTTCTGGCCACCTCATTCCTAATATCCGGCGTAGGCATCTGGGCCTAATTATAAGATAATGTTAATTACTAGGATGACATTATTAAAAGTAACAAATAATATAGCCAGTAATTCTTATCTCAAAGATATACATTAACTGTCAATTTTTTTTTAAAAAAAAATCGTAAGAGCCGTTTTCAAGAGCTGTTTCCACCTACCCATGTCTTTTAAGCCAATGAATTTGCAAGCGGAATAGAGGAACTGTAATAAAAAGACATAGCAATTCAAAATATTATTTTTCACAAGGAATTGTGTCATTGCGTTCAATTCTGTTAAAGTTGATACGTAACAATGTCATAACACTCAATACTGATACGTCTTCTGAACAGATACTTCCCCAGAGAGATCAATATATCTTATGGACCAGGTGCAAAAAAACATCATCAATACTACTAGCAAAGCTCACTTATGCCCTTTAAAAACAAGAATTTAATTAAAACGAAACTAACAAATACTTTTAAAACATAATTTAAAAAAAAAAAAACATACATAAAGGGAAGAATTCCACATTTAGATCTATTTCTCTCAATATGGAAAGATTTGTTTCCCTTTTCTGATCTCAAACTAAATTAATTAATTAACAGGATTTAATTAACTAATTGTTTTTTTTTTTATTATTATTATATTTATTATCGTTTCGTTAAGAAAAATGACTAATTGTGCAAAGTTTCAATTTGATCCGAGAATGGAAAGAGGAAGAAATAACATGTTTAAAATGTGTACCAGACAGACAGAAAGACAGACAGAGTGAGTTAATACAAGCTTTTTAAAAAGAGCTCCGCGACAGTTTAAAAAAAAATTTCAATTTTCAACTTTTTGCTTCTGTAAAAACTACACCTTGTCTCAGAATGAAATATTTCTTCATGTCTGGACCTGCTGCTGACACTCCTACGAAGTTCAAAGTAATGGAACCGTTGAGTTCCAACCCATATTTTTTGTTCAGATGTGATGTAGCCATTACTGAGTAAATCTATCCCTCTCGGACCCATTTCTAGTTTTCTATTTCAATTTTGCCCCCACAATGTCCTCTTTTTTTTTCTTTTCACCAAATAAAAGAAAAAGTGCTGAAGATGTCGAAGAGGTCACTCTTCAAAATATAGCATCCACGCTCCAGCCTCCACACACGGTCACACACACACACACACACACCATCTAGCACTTCCGGGCTTAGCCAAACACACCAACACATAAATAACTGGACGCGTCTTATTGGCTCAAATAAGGGACTAATCTCGTCGAATTTCTTCAATTTCGACAATTTGCTCAACGTAATTGTCTGGGCAGGACAACAGAACTGGACGGGCCAAACCGAAGGTCCCCTTGGTTTTTAATCAATCCTTGCGAGTTGACCCCCCCCCCCCACTTGTCTTCCAGGACCACCTCCAGAACCAGTCCCTGGCAGTTAACTCCGAGTTATCCATCTAATACAACAATTACTCCCTGTCTATTGCCCAAACAAAAACACGGAGGAAGCTGCATGGGGCAGGGAGGAAAGGGGACCTGGGGGGCAAGGGAGGAAATAGCCCTAACCAGTGAATTGAGCGTCAGTGGCTGTTATTCCTTCAGATTTACTCCCTCTAATCCTGGCGCCCTGACTCCGATGCGGGATTGTCGCTGGAAATGATTAATGAGCGGGGATAAATATTTGATCAAGGGGTGTCTCGCAATCTACACTCAGGGCGCAGGGCTGGACTGGCCCGCTATTGGATTCATAAAACCGACCATTACCCTTCGCATAATAAAAATGATCGGAACTCTCAAAGACTTTATTCCAGCGTCGGATACCGATTTCTCTCAATTTATTTTTGTCTTCTATGCCCTCACTTGATTCCCCTTATTTTTTGTGTGTTTCTCTTGTTATGTTATAAGGCAACAGGGTCAATGTTTGTAGAATAAGAGAGTGGTAATAAAATGAAAACATGAGCGTTGATTAAAATATTCATTTGTAGGGTTCGCAAAAAAAAAATGGTTGGAACCAATGAGCGTAAAGACATACAGGACCAAGGCGGGAGGCGTTCATTTTAGGCTGAGATTTTAAATAACATTTTATGAATGTTTTTTTTTTGTTTTTTTTTTAGCGAAGTGCTTAAACTGGAGAAAAATAAACCCTAAAACCTGATTTCTTTCTCGTGCGTCATATAAAGTCTCTTACATCCCCTTCACCCAGGAGCGGACTGGATGTCACAATCGGCCCGGGCATTTCTTTACATTCCGGCCCATAAATTTCATATCATAATGATGTGGGATAATATATAAGATAATATAGACGCTCTGTTGCTTTTTAAGTTTTATAAGGATGAAACCTACAAGAAGCATTGTCTACGGATGTATGTAACTAGTAATATTAAAACCTTTAACAATTTAATACATGTCATTGTGACATTCATGAGGCCCTTTCTGTGGCCCTACCAGCCCATTTGGGTACCGACCCAACGGGCATTTGCTCGAATGCCCATATAGCCAGTCCGCCCCTGCCCTCATCTATCCCTTAGTCTGATGAACCGTTGGGGTAGCACACATGATCTGTCGACCTACTTTCACCGTTCCCTCTGTCTTTTGCTTTCAATCACAGGGCCGTCCATTCTTTTATGTCTTCCCATTTCTTGCTCTGTCTGACTCTTCTTCTTTTTCCTGTATCAGATATCTTGTGATGCTGTGGCTTGGATTTTATGGTTGATACTAATTAACTATTCTAAACGCGAGTCCGAACCCATCCAAGGGACGCAACAATTAAATATACTTAATAAAACGTGCGAATACTTCAACTGATGTTTATTATTTACAGATGGGGATGATCGTCTCGTCTATCTATCCGTCGTTTCAATTAGCAGTCTAATCAATAGCCATCTTACTACAAGCCCTAGGGCATTCTATTCCTATCATGTACCAGTAGTCTGCAACGCCATTCGTCTGTCTGACAACGTCACTACTTTTACCTTCGCTAAAAACAATGCACAATATATTTATTATCAAAATTAACACCATAATCTCTAAACTAAACTAGGTTACTACACTTCAATACGTGTTGGAAAAAAAAACAATTGTTTATTTTATAGTTTCCTTCAGAAATGAAGATTATACGAGCCCAATTCAAATCTCCTGCACGGGAAGGGAGCAGGCAGGGTTCGTACCTGGGATAATTTAGAAGACAGCATGAACCGCATATCACTCAACCAGGCAGTCGCTTTTCTCTCAACGTATTACACATAGTGAAACAAGTACATTGACGTCTCAGAACTTGTTGAGAGATTTGCTTTAATCTCTGTTCACTATAGATATTTGGTTTTGCCTATGACTTGTTTTGCCTATGACTTGTTTTGCCTATGACTTGTTTTTCCACAAAAGAACGAAACTACTTTGCTTGGCGTCATACTAAAGACTGAAGTCCTATATATTTATAGCTTTTTTTATAGCGCTACTTTCATGCTTACAGCATGCTCAGAGCGCTTTGGTCCAATCTCATTTGTGGACCAGTGGGGGGAGGGGGTATCTAGGAGTTGGTTTTCCGTGCTGCCTTTAGGCGCTCAGTAAACTCTGCCCGAGTCGGGTGTTGAACCTCGAGCCCCCTTCTAGGTAGCCAAGACAAGTTCAAGCGCACTTGGCCTCTCGACCACGCTTCCCAAGAAAATGTTCAATGTAATAGACTAACATTTTATAAAATTTCAAAGGATGTTCTGAAATGCAACCTTGTCATGGCAGTACATTCCGATGCGTTGATAGAGCTGGTCTCAACTGTTGTTGCATAGCTGCAGCGTCAAGTGAACAAGTTGATTCTGGGACATCAACTGTGGTATAGAGTAAATAGCCTTAAACCGTGGCGTAGCAAGGTATCCGTGGGCCCGGGTTCATTGAGCCCCTTCGCGCCATGGATGCTACGCCACTAACCTTAAAGTGAAGGTACACTTCCAGAACTTGCGACCTATGGGAAGATGATGTAAAACTCTTCAGGACCGGATTTAAATTTGGTAAGGCTCTAAGCTATTTGAGATATGGTGCCCCATTTAATGATCATAAAGCAATTTATTCCTTTGCATTTTCTTCAAAACAATATATGGGAGGGCCCCAATCGAATGGGGGCGATAAGATTTAGCTTATGTTACCTATAGGTAAATCCAGCACTGTCTGTTGCTATGGTTACTAAAGTGTCGTATTGTCCCACCAGCGATGGTTGAACTCAGGAGCGTCAGAAGAAATCTTCACCTCAAATTCACCTGTATTTGAAATCGAGATCCCAACGCTTTTCTGACAATGCTATTGTGTTGATTTGTGCATTAACACATTTTATACTCCGTACAAAGCTTTTATGAACTTCATCTTTATAAAAGAAAGAAACTCATTAAAAAGGCAAAATATAAAAATATAAAAATAACGTGTTCAAAATGTGTACCAGACAGACAGACAGACAGACAGACAGACAGATAGAGTTGGTAAAAGCTTTGTAAAAAAAACGTTGGTCAAGAACACAAGTCAAAGACTCACGTGAAAAATCGAATCATTTATTTGTAGCTAAAGTTTCGCATATAGAAGTATAGATGGATAGTAAACTTGATAGAGCGACATGAATGTTTAGTTTACTATATAAATCTAAACATAAACTAATGTTGTTTTTTTCTTATATTACGTACTTGGTTATTGTATTGGGCCGAACAAGACTCTGGTCCTAAAACTCTCCTATAGAGCAAATACTATACGGAGAGCTGCCTGATATGGAAACCACTGCCCGGTTCATCTCAGATACAAGATTACTAATCTGGACCATCCAGCATGTAAAATGAGAACGAAGAAGAAGAAGTTTATTGTATTTAGGAACTAATACACTTAAATCGACCACCTGCGAACAATGGTTATGCTTGCTGTGGTAGTGGCAAAATATGTAGATCACAGCTGGGTCTGGGCCACGGGAAATACTGCATTCCTCACTAATCTTCGGACTCGAAGACTAGCCTTATTATTATTATTATTATATTAAAAGTCATAAAATGAGTTTCCTTTAAAAAGTATAATTTTAGCAACGGTACATTTCCTAAACGATATTATAGATTATTTTATTCATTTATTTATCTATTTGTAAAACAATGCAATGAAAGGATGCATCTCATAAGTATGAGTCTAGAATCTACATTTCTCTACATTTTTTTAAACAGACTTTGTATAATTTACAACTAAGAGTCCCAATACAAATAAACAGAAGCAAAAGTAATTTATTTTGCTATTTAAATTTACGACGATTCATCTATATGCTCTGGGCAAGGAGGTTACATTTAGATCTATTACACGGAAAATCAGTTTTTGCCTCGAAATGCCAACTCCTTTTTTTTTAATTCAAGTCGGGGAAACTTTATTTCTGGAATGAACACAATTAAGTTGCCGAATTTCTATAGTAAATGTATTCAGTATTTTATAAACAAAACTAATCTAATAAAAGACATTTTTCATTTTTTATTTAGTTTTAGGATGCACAAGTGAAAACGAGAAATTATTAAAATGTATGTGTACCCATGAGTTGTTACAATCCAATTCCGGAAGTTGTTTACTTTTTATGCATTCTGGTTGCACTGTATTCAATCAAGGGAGACAATTCATCGTCCACTTCTGCATTTTCGATTGCAGTAATTTCAGTTCTTTGGTATTACAATAGTTGACTTGATTATATTCTATGATACATTATGCATTGTGTATAAGGCTTGGAAAGTAGCAAGAATTCTGAGTTCTTAGAAATGGTTGTGTGTGTAGAATTAGATAAAAGCTTTAATTTAGCCCTGGGGTTATGTCACCGACTCATTCTCTTGTCTCTTTTTGGAGAATATTTCCATCAATCCTCCAATCTCTAGGCGTAGTTTTAACTATATTTTAATTGCTGCTCAATCAAGAACGCCATCATATTTGTTTTATAATGCCGTTTGTATATTGTTTGTTTTTAAAACTGCCACACTTTACAAATCAAATACACTCCTTTATTATCATGTTCCACAAAAAAAGGGTAAGACCCGTTCACTTTTCCTGGTAGATTCTACATTCAGAGTCCCATTTCACGAACGTACAAATAGTAAAGGTTGTCACCAATCCGTCACAGAAAAATTGACGTCCCAACGTAGGTAAAGTTACATTTTTCAACCTTTTTTTTGAAGGGTGATTTTGATTTTCTACATTTTGTGTCGACATTTCGGCGGGCCGGTTGGAACCACGTCGCGGGCCGGATCTGGCCCGCGGGCTATATTTTGGTATAACATATATGTCGTAGGAAGTCCATTTAATGGCAAAATGGAGAATGCCGGTCATTTGGTCTCTCAGACATTTAATCTCCGTTACTTAATCCTCCTCCCTTCAATCCCCGGGTGTTTAATCCCCATTTCATTTTTCAGTGGTGCCATTTAATGCTTTGATTTTAAGCATTCAATAAATTTAATAAACTAAAATATGTCTATAGTCTATATAGTGTTGGTTGATATCTTCTGCTTGCTCAAATGTAGATCATATAGGAAATCTAGAACAAAGAAAGAGAACTATCGAACAGTAGCCGAAAAAAAAAAAATTGCATGGTTATGTGTTCGAAAGTTTTTACCTTGATCACGGCTTGGTGATGGCGGACGTAGCTTTTATAAGAAATCTAGCTATATAGGTCAATAAATAGATATATAAATAGGTATACTGTGGAGCTGTATGTGTGTTTAGAGCCTCATGAGGCTCTTCAAAATCGACACTGGCAACTGGAAAGAGGTGGCACTGGACAGATACACATGGAGAGAGAGCATAAAGGAAGGGTCACGGATTGCAGATGTCATACACAACAGAAGCAGAAAGAAGGGTGAAAATGCAACGGCGCCTGGTGATTATATATGCCCAACCTGCGATCGCAGCTGTGTATCAAGGATTGGCCTCTTTAGTCACACAAGAAGTTGCTAAGGGAAATGATCGTCTCTCTCGAGACATAAAATGCCACAGACATGTATGTTTAGTTAATCAGGATCTGTTTCATCTTCTTCCTCGTTCTCATCATTATGTTGAAGTGTTCAGATGACTAGACCAATATAACGAGATAAACCGAAACCATTCGTCGAAGAAGGCCAGAACACTGACCTGCGACGTCGCAACTTGTGGGCAGTGGGGACCAATAGTTCGTCGCAGCGTAGTACAGACCTGTGACGTGGCAACGAGCTATTGGTCTCCACTGGCCACAGGTTGCGACGTCGCAGGTCAGTGTTCAGCGTTCTATGGCAATTGATCTCTGATGAACTGCGCAGTGGTTTCCAAATCAGGCAGCTCTCTATAAAGTTTTCTTTCTATTGGAGTGTTATGGGGGCCAATGTCTTGTTCGGGCCTCTAGATAAAGAATGTAGTTTTGAAGGACATGTTCAGCATTCTCTGGTGAGACTCCACAACGGCAGATTTCGCTAGTTCCAATTTTTAGGTTGTCTCATTCTGTTGTGTCCGGGTCTGAGGCGAAATATTAGACCTTGATCTTGTCGGGATAGCTTATTATAGGCGTAGTCTTTCTTGTGTATCAGATGAGAGTTAGTCCATTTTCTCGTTTATTCTATTCTCTATAAGTTTCTTCATTTCTTCGGATAGAGGATTGGATCTATTTGATCTCAATTTAAACATTGTCCTGCACATACCGCATCAAGGGATTAATTGTCTGGGGAATAAAGTGACCAAAGGATTAAGGGACCGGGGATGAAGTAACAAATGATCAAGTTAAGTGACGGGGATTAAGTGATCAGGGATGAAGTGATCAGGGATTAAGTGACCTACAGATTAAGTAACGAGGAAGTGACAAAATGATTAAGTGACCAGGATGAAGTGACCGGAAATCGCAATGGCGACACTATGGAAGCTTCAACTGGTTATAGACATTTCTTTAGAATAAAAAAGTATTTTTTACGCGTATCCCTGTGCTGAGCTAGTCGTGCTAGGTCATTGGTTTTACAGTCTGATTCACCAACCCGTTCAACGCTCAAATAGCACTAGGGAAGAAAGAACACTTATATAGAGACTTTAAGAGAAGAGACAATTTTCTCAACTCGTTGGGCGAAAAAAAAAATAGAAGTGTGAAGTGATGGCTATGAACGGAATAAAAAGAAAAAAAAATAGAGGGGGTGGGGGGTATCTTTTTCTCATGCAGTGTAGTTTATAAAGAAAAAAAAATTCTTTATTAAATAAAGTCAAATCTTACGCAATAACTTTTGATGACTGTCCCTGATTGTTTAAAGCCATTTTTCTTTATTTCGCTACATTTTGAAAGCTGTAATCAACCAGAAATGAACAAGAAATGCAGAAAAATCTGGTCAGCCAGTGACATATTAAGACGGAATGTAACGAATATGCAAAAAAATAAACAAAAGCACACACACACACAAAAACACAAGTCTGTGTTTAAAAATTCAGTCGTAAAAATGATGCACGAGTTATAAATTACATTTCGATTCTTGTGAGAGAGAGAAAAAAAAAGTTGAGTTCAAAGAGTGAGCGAGAAGGGTTCAAGATTGATTCAAGTCTTGTCATAAGGCACATAAAACGATTTAATAGGGGGCAATCTTGGAATCTGAGCAGGCGATGAAGAATTTCTCTCTTATCGTTTACTATGTACTCATTTGTTATGCGCGCGTTTACAAGCTAGTGATGAAAGTCGATAAATCACATTTTTTTAAAGGCGGGAAACTTAATCTTTCTCGTCGACCTTGTGACCTCTCGTATTATTCTGTTGCAAATTTGATCTTTGATACCACAAAATAAAAATGTTTGTTGTGAAGGAAAAGAAAATATCGGAGCCGTATCTCATCTCTTTATCTCATTTCTGATTGTATATCAGCTTTACAATCCTTTTACACCACATCCATACATAAATATAGGCTACCAGTATTTTATTTCAGGACAGTGATATCCAACCTATTCGCAGGGCCGCCCATATACAGCCCGCGGCGCAGTTCTATCCGGTCCTCGAAACTTCTGCTCACGGTGGAAATGGAATCCCCAGAGTCTTGGGAACTTTAGGCTTAAACAAGATCATTGACAGACTTGCTATCTTCTTGAAATTTTTTTCCCTTTTGTTATTTAAAGTTTCCTAAAAAGGGATATGATTCAAAAGAGTACTGTTCTCTTGGATTAAAAAACAACAACAAAAAAAGAAAAAAACAAGGTTTAAAAAGACAGTTTGTGTGGGAACACAGACTCAAAATCGGTCCCCGAAGTGGTCCACCCAGGCAGATAAAAAGCAGGTTTCAAAATCTCAGAAAGAATATCAGAAAGAAATTCTATCGTAGGCAAATGACAGAGAAGAATGGAGAAAGAAGGTTGACAGATCTTGTGTGGTGCCCCAACGGTTCATCAGACCAAGGTATAGGTGAAAGTATAGGTGAAAGTGATTATCTAATTGATCTAATTGTTCCGTAAAAATTCAATCTCTTATTCAAAGCCTCAAGAAAAAAAAAAAAAAAACATTTTCGAAAAAAACAATTATTTCTCCCTTTCTATTGCTCCTGTGCCAATTGTGTTTCTACTGTTGATGCGGTAATATAAAAAAAACAACTTATTTATTGTTGTTTTAAATTATGTTCCACTTATATGCATACTAAATAGATTTTTTCTCTTTAAAAATAAAAGTAAGCATTTTATGTGTAAATGTAGTAGTTATATGACAGAACTTACTTTACTTAACAATACAAAAGTATTTTTTTTTTACAAAAAAATCTAAAACCGTTAATATAAATATGTTAAAAAGATGGTCAATAGTAATCTCCCTTACTAAATAGACTCCCGCGTTTGTTACTATTAATAGTGAATAGTTGCGAAAATGGTGTATTTTTATGAAAAAAATGCTTGCATGGTTTATTTTACAAATAAATTTTTTCACTTAAAGAAAAGAAAAAGTAGCGGTTGCATCAGAACTTTGAATGGTCTAAAGTATCATGATGTCGGATTTTCAATATCTTTTCTAGATTACGAAATCTAAATGGGACGGACGGACAGACAGATAGACTAAAAGCGTCTAACCATCTTTCAGGAGCTGCTAAAAAGCGCAAAGTATGTTTTTAAACATAAAACGCCAAATTACATTTCATAAGAATCTAAACTATATGAAATTGGGGCTCATTGTTAAAGAAAATAAAAATAATTCGTTTCCCCTTTTTATGGAGTGTGTGTGTGTTTATATGGTGATGGTGGGAAGAGGTTAGCGATTGTGAATAATGCAACATAGGTGGCATTGTCGTCACTTGGTCTTAGGGAAGTCGATTCCACAACGTAAGACTTGAAAGGTTGTGTTATGGTAGCGAGTTAGATTTTGTTAAAATATTTTATTACTAAAGTCTATCACATTAATTTTATTTGATCACAGGTCTATACTATAAATAAAGTTCAATTTAGTTTGTTCACAAATTGAGTTCATCAAGTTATTTGTTGAGGTGCACTACGCCTACAACGGTTTAGTTGTCTACCAGCAGTTTGGTGCTACAAGTCAACGACCGGTAACAATACCCTTACAGACCTTGTGACTGATAGGGCAGATGATGTGAAGGTCATCTGTTTCTGTGGTCCAAGATTATAAGTGTTTTTGGTGGCCACCACAACTACCAACCGCATTTACTTTTCCCCAACCAATGTCAGGTAGCCTACCAATTAGAGATGGGTGGTCAAATGCTCTTTCTTCCCTAGCGCTATTGGAGCATGGAATGGGTTGCCGGAGCTAGCCAGGAAAACCAGTGACTTGGCAGAATTTAGGTCATTGGTTAATTATGCATGACTAAATACATGACGCGTAGGACGTAATCATCTTTTTTTTTTAAGTAACGTCTGTATAACATAAGTTAAGATAATTGATATAACTACGCTTAATTATAAAGCTTTTTATTTTAAAAGTATTTTTTTTTTGTGTTTGTTAACTTTAAATAACTAATTCTTATCGTAGTCTAACCAAATATATGGTTTTTTTTTCTTAGCAGGTTTGATTCTTCCATCTCCACTGGGGACGCCCCTGGACACGTGCAGAGTTTCCCAGTTTGTCGGACTTCCACCCATCGGAGATCGGTTGGAACGACTGCCACTTCCACCGCAGCCTCCACCTTTCTTCCCATACCTCCCTCTTCACACCAACAGCGCCGCGATGGCTGCCGCCATGGCCACACACCACGCCCTTCACCCCATGCTTCTCTTCCAGCACCACCTGGCGGCCTTGTCGGCGACGCTCCACTCGGCCACCAGCCCAGGGCTGCTCAACGGGAACCTCCATGGCCTGGGGCTGGCCACGTCCACTTCGCCCCTGGCCGTCCACGCCACAAACAACTTCATCAACAGTATCGTCGGGATGAGCAGGGGGGGCATTGGGGGTAGCGGCAGCGGCACCAGCAGCAGCGCCGCGGGCGGAGGCAACAAAAACAGCCCCGGCATCACAGCCGTCACGGCCACACCCCATGTGCTTCCAAGCGTCATTCGACCATCCAGTGACACGCCCACCAACATTCCGACTCCTCCCACGTCTAGTGAGAGAAACAGCCCAGGGCAGGTGTCTGGGTTTAAACCTAACAAAAACACGAGCATCGCTGACCTCAGGTTGAAAGCTAGACAGCACTTAGCAAGTTTAGGAATATAACAGTATGGATTCCACAAACAATTCTATTTATTAATCATTTCATTCTGACGGTGGCCAAATCAACACTGGAAAGTTCCACGATTTTCATTATTATTTGTATTTCATAATTACACACAAATATAACTTTAAACAATGGTGGGCAAATGGAATTGATATAAAATCAACTAATTATGTAAATATTTCCCCACCCCCCCTACTATTTGCACAATAAAGTGCGTTACTAAAGATTGACTTTGAACCAACTAAAATTGTTGTTTATTAAAAAGATAACTGCATTGCATATTTTCTCAACACCTTGAACCCAAAAGGTTTTTCAAGGGCTTGTAGTTGTATTACAATATTACATGTAGGCCTATAGTGCCAGACTGTGAGGGCGCCAAAGGCCTCACCCTCAAAAGAGAGCCTCATTAATTAATTTTTTTTTTCGAAATATGCAGATTAAAAATTAGAAAGTAAGGAAAATATTAAATTTACAAGTACTCCTATTTCTTTATACACAAATATGACATGCTTTTAGATTTGTTATTATTAAGTGTATTTTGTTTTAATGAATTTTGGAGAGCTTATGACCCTCTACAGAAATCCTGCCTAAGACCGGCAGGACAGGACAAAATGTACAGGGGATGAACTAGCTTGTAATGCTGGCACACAGGATAAAGGGCAGCAGTTATATCATTTAAATATTTAGTCCTACAGTGTGCGTGTCTGTGTGTTCATATAATTAAACAAGCAAAATATTTTTAAAATCCTAAGGGGAAAAACTTCGCACTTACAATTATATCACTCAGAAATGTGCAAGTGATTTCCCTTTTCTGATATCAAACAAATATTTACCAATACCGGTATATTTATATGGGACTTCTTAAGTCGTAGAACGACTATGGTTCATCTCGAACACTTTTTCATGTGGCTGTGGAGCCCTATTTCGGAGAGACACTCCCGACCACATATGTTGCAGGTCAAGGTGGCTTTTGCTTTGGTGGCAGAGGAGCCAGCCATTTTTCCTGGGGCACGCTTTTCTTCCAGAGCGGGGACAAGAGAAAGAACAAAACTCATTTCCACTGGCGCTGCCTCCGAAGGATCTTGAAAAAATCACAAGGCAAGAGAGAGTGTGCAATACTGAGATCCTCGCGAGAACGGGCCTTCCCAGCATCTTTACAGTCCTCAGGCAAAGCCGCCTGCGCTGGCTCGGACATTTACCAATAATTAAAGGACTAATTGTTTAATTTTTAAAAATTGATTCATGTTTTATTAGATACAATAAAATACTGTTTAAAGTTTCAACTTAATGCAAGAATGGCTGTGGTAGAAATAATGTGTACAATTATTTAAAGGGAACACACCCATCCCCCTCCTATTGAACCACATCTGTGAATACTGAAGGATTAATTTCCCTTGTTGGTATCGAACAAAAACAATATTATCAGTCATGATTTTGACAGATTTCATGTATTGCAGCACGGAAAATCCTTCTCCTAGATACCCCCCTTCTCCTCCACTGGTCAACTACTGAGATTGGACCAAAGCGCTCTGAGCATGCTATAAGCATGAAAGTAGCGCTATATAACAGCCATAATTTCATGTAGTGTCTATACCAATGAATAATTGTGCAAAGTTTCAAATTGATCCGAAAACGAGTGTGGGGAGAAATAAGGTGTTCAATCTTTTTACCAGACAGATGGAGTTGATAAAGCTTTGTTAAAATGGGTGAGAACATAATATGAGCCAGCATGGACAATTCTATACAAAGAAGCAACATAGAATTCATGAGACTAATTTTGTCAGATATACCAAGTATTCTCCCTGCTATATTCTCACAAACGTCTCAATTATCTGCGATAGAAAATGAAGTCTTATAAGAGCATAAAGACGACAACAGTAAAGGTTTATTTACAGTGTTAGATGTGCAAGACACAATGAAATATAGACCAAACGTCAATAAGGTTACGATTCAGCAGATCAACCCCATTTTGAAGCCACATAAAATTATGCAACATTTGGTGATCTTCTGAATCAAAGACAAAGCTTTTTCATAGCTTTCCAAATAACTGATGACTCGTCACAACAGGCTTGACTTAAAGTTATTTAAATAGACCTATAGGCATTACATCACTGGATTTCGCAAAGTTCAACAAACTAATAGCTGCCTGGTTGAATGATATCCACTTTGGATTGTTGATACCATACAATTCTGCCCTATGCCATCCCTTGCTGACCTAAATTAGGCTGGGCTGGGACGCAAAAATCTGAAACTTATAAAACAATGCTGGATTGTTTTAACGCACAGATAACATTCCTTACATAGGACTACGGGCATGAGTTTCTTAACAAGCAATTTCCACCTATGCCAAAATATTTTCATACCATTTCAAGGGTACAACTGAATAAAATATTTCAAAATGATTTCCTCCAGTGCCAAAATATAAATAATATTGACTAGGGTTCAACAGACAAATATTATCAAAACTAACATACAATTGCATGGATTCAACAGCCAAAAGCTTGGCTGCACGATCATTATGACAAAATAGTAAAAAAAAATTTGACTACTGAAAATATATATAGGTCATCCCAGGTATCAAGGTTTACGCTTCAAGATTCAACCCAAAGTTGAGTTTTTTTCCCCAGCTTTTTCAGTATGTCATATTTATTGAGGTGTTGATAACAGAATTTTAAGAATTTATCAATAAAATAAAATAAAAATAACCCAGTTATCTCCAGAGTTTCTATTTCTTACTCTGAATCTTTATTTACTTTTGGCTAAAATAAAACATTTTTAATCCACGGACAGTGACTTTATAAATACAAGGAAGCCATTTTAATACCAGATAATTTGAAATAAAAAAACACAATTTGGTGTAAGATGTAATTTATTGTTGACACACAATTAACAAAAACTTTTCATGACTTTTTTTTTATCATTTATAGTAAAATTAAGTTAACACCAAATAATGTGAATGTTTGAGAAATGTTTTTTTTTTTTTTGTTTACCATAAAATATTTTCTACAATTACAAACTTTGTAAAATCAAGACCAAAAAGTCTGAACCAAGAAGTCTGTCTAAAATGTATAAATAATTTGTTATCACAGAAAAGAGAAAGAACAGCCCAACCATGTCTTTCCAGGCATTTGAAAAATAGTGGCCATAACACAATTGTTCAAGAAATATGTTAACTTCACTGTACACATTTTAGTCTTTTAGGTTCTTCCACAGTGAAAGAAAAAGAAACAGGCTTTCTTTACAGTAGTTAACTTAACACAACTATCAGTGAATGTAAGGCTAATTATTCGAGTTACTTCAAGGTGTAAAAATACATTAATCTATTACTTAAACAGTTGGTTCTTGTAAAAAAAAAGAAATATATAGAGTCCTTATAGATCTCTCCTTTAATTCATTACATGACTCATGTCCGGAGAGACTATGGATGTATCCAGAGTTTTCTCTTAAGGGCACATTCCTGGATCTTCTTCTTCTTCGTTATCATTGTTATGTTGGAGCGTTCAGATGACTAGACCAATACATGAGATGAACTGCGCAGTGGTTTCCAAATCAGGGAGCTCTCCATATAGTTTTCTTTCTATTGGGGTGTTTTGGGGCTGGTGTCTTGTACGGGCCTCTTGGTGACGAGAGCAGTTTTGGAGGACGTGGTCGGCATTCTCTGGTGACACTCCACATGGGCAGATTTCACTGGTTTCAATTTTGGATCTAAGATAAAGGGATCATCATGGGTAGAAATGTGACACACACACCCTTTCAACCTTCGCTGGTGTGATCCAAATGACTTAAAATGAAATTAGTTCTAAAAATAAATATTTCTAAATGTTATTAGGCCTACATGCATACACATTGGGAATGTTATGGTACATAGAAACAAGTTGATTTTAAATCATTATATACTAAAGACTATTGAAATTGTGCAAGTAAAGACATAGAAACAGTTCATGTCACTAGTTTTTCTGTTAAGCTATAATTTTCTTGTATTTAGTTCCACGTTCAGAGACTGTGACATTGCGTTTGATGTACACCCCACTGTCATCGTAACTTTTCTTCTTGAGCCTCTTCTTCTTGCTTCTGGCAACTTGCGTTTCAGATTCTTCAGTCGACTTGAGAAAACAAAAGTAATGCAAGATAAATAATGCAAGAAAGTCAGAACCAAATATCTTTTAAAAAAAAAAAGAAAAGATCAGAAGGTTAAATTTAGAACAAAAAGAGTTTAAAGAAAAGTAAAAAACAAAAAAATGAATGTACAGAAAAATAGTCCACAACTAAATTGTTCATATTTGGCAAGGTCAGTAGAACCAAGAGCAAAGTCACATTTAAGTATTGGGGTGTTCAAAAGGTAAGAAACACCCCTGGTTGTCAAATGGTAAGGTTGTGATTTCGGGCTTAATATCTTTTCTTCTTCAATCAATTTTGAACAATTACTGAAAATGAACATTACTTAAGCACTTCAACAAAAATAAAAATCTAAATTTTTTTATTATTGTAAGTGGTCAAACTGGGCCTTAACTAATGGTCATTTATATATTGAATTTGGGTTCTAAAATATATTTTCATCAGTCAAATTTTAAAATACCTTTCACATATTCAATTCGTTTAAAACATTAGTTATTGAAGATACTTTTTCATCTTACAAAAAAATACCTACATAATTTAGTTGCATGTTCTCAATTTGTGCATTCAGGTAACCAATCTCTCTCTTGTACTGATCTAGCTGGGCTTCAAGTTTCTCTCTGCGAAGCTTCTCATACTCTAGCTGAGACTCCAGCTCATTAATGGTGCTAAAGAATTAATAAATTGAAGATCATCAGATCAGTGTCAATGATCAAAGATTAAAGAGAGACAACTCAAAAGAAATGTGGTTAGCACTACAGCTATTATTCACTCCCTTGATAGCCAGCTCTTTTAACTTATTTCTGGAGCATATTATGATAGAAACTCCAAAGGGATTTACTGCTAGCTTGATCATAAATGGGCGGCCTATTTCCAATCTCAAGTTTTATGATGATATAGACCTCATCTGAGAAAATGCAGACCAGGTAAAAGATCTTCAAAACTGGATGCAGCAGCTAGAGCAGTCGACATAGAAATCAGTGCCAAAAAAGAGCAAAATATTAGTTTTTGTTGGAGGTAGTACAGCTGAATGGCCAAACATCAGAAGAAGTTGACTCATTTAAATACCTAGGGTCAAACATAACAAGAGATGGAGGATCAATAAAAGAGATAAAAACCCATTTAAGCTTGGCATCCGCTGTCATGAGTAAACTGTGGAAAATCTGGAAATCAGCTTCCAAGTAAAATTAAAACTGTATTCTTCGCTAGTGGTCTCTGTACTTCTATATAGGTGTAAATGTTGAACACTAAACGCTGAGGCTGAAAGAAGAATCCAAGCCTTTGAGAGAAAATGCTACAGAAAAGTGCTGGGCATCAGATGGCATGAAAAGAAGACAAATGAGTTTGTACTGTCAGAAGTCAACACTCTGGCTGGCAAAAAGGAAGGACACCTCAATACTGTGAAGAGATGAAAGCTGAGCTGGTTTAGTCCTATTGTAAGACATGACTCACTATCTAAAGTCATTCTTAAATGTACAGTGGAGGGAGCACAAAGGAAGCTGGCTGGACAACATAAAAGAATGAACCGGCCTCTTTCTTAATATCCTGCTAAGAACAGCTGCTGACTGGGAAAAGTGGAGGACTTTGGTTCCGCAAACTGTCACAGCACCCCTATGACCAAAGTCAAGGGACACATTATGATGACAGTCTAATGACCTCTTTGGAGTTAAGTCTGAACATCGATAGCAATTCTATCTCATAATAATAATTGCTTTTAAAAAAGGTATGTAAAATGCTAAATACATAAAAATTATGCTACAGTAAGCCATGATCCAAATGACATAAAAGTTTGAAAAGTTTCAGCCTTGATTCAGAAACATTGAGCTAAATTGCATTTCACATGTTGATTTCAGCCTAGTGCATAGAACATAGTGCACAGATCATTTATCTATGACTTCATACAATAGAAAACAATTCAAAAGTATTCAACATGAACCTACTGATCTTTATCTCTGATCTCAGGTAAACATGAACCTACTGATCTTTATCTCAAGTAAACATGAACCTACTGATCTTTCTCTCAAGTAAACATGAACCTACTGATCTTTATCTCAAGTAAACATGAACCTACTGATCTTTATCTCAAGTAAACATGAACCTACTGATCTTTATCTCAAGTAAACATGAACCTACTGATCTTTATCTCAAAGTAAACATGAACCTACTGATCTTTATCTCAAAGTAAACATGAACCTACTGATCTTTATCTCTAATCTCAGGTAAACATGAACTTACTGATCTTTATCTCAAGTAAACATGAACCTACTGATCTTTATCTCAAAGTAAACATGAACATACTGATCTTTATCTCAAAGTAAACATGAACCTACTGATCTTTATTTCAAAGTAAACATGAACCTACTGATCTTTATCTCAAAGTAAACATGAACCTACTGATCTTTATCTCTAATCTCAGGTAAACATGAACCTACTGATCTTTATCTCAAAGTAAACATGAACATACTGATCTTTATCTCAAGTAAACATGAACCTACTGATCTTTATCTCAAGTAAACATGAACCTACTGATCTTTATCTCAAGTAAACATGAACCTACTGATCTTTATCTCAAGTAAACATGAACCTACTGATCTTTATCTCAAGTAAACATGAACCTACTGATCTTTATCTCAAGTAAACATGAACCTACTGATCTTTATCTCAAGTAAACATGAACCTACTGATCTTTATCTCAAAGTAAACATGAACCTACTGATCTTTATCTCAAAGTAAACATGAACCTACTGATCTTTATCTCTAATCTCAGGTAAACATGAACTTACTGATCTTTATCTCAAGTAAACATGAACCTACTGATCTTTATCTCAAAGTAAACATGAACCTACTGATCTTTATCTCTAATCTCAGGTAAACATGAACCTACTGATCTTTATCTCAAAGTAAACATGAACATACTGATCTTTATCTCAAGTAAACATGAACCTACTGATCTTTATCTCAAGTAAACATGAACCTACTGATCTTTATCTCAAGTAAACATGAACCTACTGATCTTTATCTCAAGTAAACATGAACCTACTGATCTTTATCTCAAGTAAACATGAACCTACTGATCTTTATCTCAAGTAAACATGAACCTACTGATCTTTATCTCAAGTAAACATGAACCTACTGATCTTTATCTCAAAGTAAACATGAACCTACTGATCTTTATCTCAAAGTAAACATGAACCTACTGATCTTTATCTCTAATCTCAGGTAAACATGAACTTACTGATCTTTATCTCAAGTAAACATGAACCTACTGATCTTTATCTCAAAGTAAACATGAACATACTGATCTTTATCTCAAAGTAAACATGAACCTACTGATCTTTATTTCAAAGTAAACATGAACCTACTGATCTTTATCTCAAAGTAAACATGAACCTACTGATCTTTATATCTAATCTCAGGTAAACATGAACCTACTGATCTTTATCTCAAAGTAAACATGAACCTACTGATCTTTATCTCAGGTAAACATGAACCTACTGATCTTTATCTCAAGTAAACATGAACCTACTGATCTTTATCTCAAAGTAAACATGAACCTACTGATCTTTATCTCAAAGTAAACATGAACCTACTGATCTTTATCTCAAAGTAAACATGAACCTACTGATCTTTATCTCAAAGTAAACATGAACCTACTGATCTTTATCTCAAAGTAAACATGAACCTACTGATCTTTATCTCAAAGTAAACATGAACATACTGATCTTTATCTCAAAGTAAACATGAACCTACTGATCTTTATCTCTAATCTCAGGTAAACATGAACCTACTGATCTTTATCTCAAAGTAAACATGAACCTACTGATCTTTATCTCTAATCTCAGGTAAACATGAACCTACTGATCTTTATCTCAAAGTAAACATGAACCTACTGATCTTTATTTCAAAGTAAACATGAACCTACTGATCTTTATCTCTAATCTCAGGTAAACATGAACCTACTGATCTTTATCTCAAACTAAACATGAACCTACTGATCTTTATCTCTAATCTCAGGTAAACATGAACCTACTGATCTTTATCTCAAGTAAACATGAACCTACTGATCTTTATCTCAAGTAAACATGAACCTACTGATCTTTATCTCAAAGTAAACATGAACCTACTGATCTTTATCTCAAAGTAAACATGAACCTACTGATCTTTATCTCAAAGTAAACATGAACCTACTGATCTTTATCTCTTATCTCTCTCAATCTCTTTCTGTCTTCCTCCAGTGAGCCTCCAAGTTGAATGTAATTTTTCTTGGCCACTTCAAGAAGTCTCTCATACTCTTCCACTTTCATTTTGGCTCGACCTAGGAGGTAGAAAAATAAAAATCTTTAGTAAAAAAAAATGGTTAGCTCTTAAGCTATGAGGGGGCATGGTGGCAGAGTGGTAAAGTACTTGATATCAGAACAGAGGGGTCTTGGATTTGAATCTTGGTGATAACTGGGGATTTGAATTTCTGGAATTTTTATGGCGTCCCTGAGTCCAGCCAACTCTAGTGGGTACCTGACATTATTTGGGAAAGTAAAGGTGTTTTTTTTTTACAATTTATGATTTTAACAATCAAAGTACTTTGGCTAGGTGTAGAGTTTTTTTCTCTTATCTATGACATATTTATGGTGAGCCCTTATAATTAAAGAGATATAGAATATTTAATTAGCTAATTAACTAGTAACTAACATTGGACATGATAATAATTGAGGAAAACATTGGCATCAAGTTTATCTATCAATGGCGTGATGCTTGACTAGTAAAGTATTTGACTTCCAACCAGAGGGTCCTGGGTTTGAATCCCACTGAATACTGGGATTTTTGATTTTAGGATCTTTAGGGCGCCTCTGAGTCTACCCAGCTATAATAGGTACCTGACATTAGTTGGGGAAAAAAAGTGGTTGGTTGTTGAGCTGGCCACATGGCACCATCATTAACAGTGGGCCACAGAAACAGATGATCTTTACATCATTGCCCTATAGACAGCATGGCCTAAAAGGGGAACTTTAATCTATCCTTAGTGTACCATTAAGTTTTAATAGTGAAAATACAAAAGTTACATAGCAATTAAAAAAAAACATGAAAAAATGATGTGAGACACTTGAATTATAAATAGATCATTTTTTATTTTGTTTTCAACATTTACTTTGCAAGAAAAAGTTTGTAATATAAAGATCTATTTCTATATGTCAAATGTTTTACTTCAACAGTGTTTCTCTCAAAAACTAAAAAGAATTTTTAAAAATTTTGTCTAAACCTTGAAATACCTTTCTTGAATTATTTCCTCCTCTTAAATTACTTTTCAAACATAAATAAAATACAAAGTTTCCTTCAACGTAATAACAAAATCATATGAACCATGACTGAACAGGATTCATTACCTTTGGCGCCATCTTGTAGCTTTTTAGACTTTCTGGCTCTTTTTTTAACTCCATCTCCTTCCTCTTCCTCTTCATCCTCAGAGCCAACCACGAGCTCTTCAGCTTCATCTGAACACAAAATTGTTGGAGTCTTAGTTGTTGGGTCAGTAAGGTTTTTATCAGTGAGAAAGGAAAACTGATACTGTAATTATTTTTTTTTTGTTTAGAATTTTTTTTTTTTTAGAAAATATATAGAATCTCACAATTAAGTTAGAAATAAACAAAAATTCAAATTGTTCAATGTTTATAGATGTCAGAAAGTCATAAGATTTGTTAATGCTAAGATTCATATATCACTTAATGGGCCAAAGATTGTAATTATTTGTTTGCAATAAACAGCATTGCATTTGTTTCTTACTCTCTAAAATATTTAGTTGAAACTTTTGAATATTAAATGAAATATTTGTTTTTATTGTTCAATTATAAAAAGCAAAGGTTATGAATTACTTAAAGATTATAATAATAAATTTTAAAATATTTTTGTAAAATGGTGGCAGATAAATGAAACTTTATTTACATGTGAATAAATACAAAATGCACACAAATGCACACACACAGTCTTCGGTGTTACAATTCTATTGCTGGGTTAACTTGTTCTTTCTCAGAGTCTGTGATACAGCTACCCCCACCATTACAACACCATCAACTACCCAGTGTTGCTCCAGGTTTATGGCGACAGCCTCATAATAAAACAGGCAGGACTGAGGGAGGCAATCTTAATAAAACAGGCAGGACTAAGGGAGGCAATCTTAATAAAACAGGCAGGACTGAGGGAGGCAATCTTAATAAAACAGGCAGGACTGAGGGAGGCAATCTTAATAAAACAGGCAGGACTGAGGGAGGCAATCTTAATAAAACAGGCAGGACTAAGGGAGGCAATCTTAATAAAACAGGCAGGACTGAGGGAGGCAATCTTAATAAAACAGGCAGGACTGAGGGAGGCAATCTTAATAAAACAGGCAGGACTGAGGGAGGCAATCTTAATAAAACAGGCAGGACTAAGGGAGGCAATCTTAATAAAACAGGCAGGACTGAGGGAGGCAATCTTAATAAAACAGGCAGGACTAAGGGAGGCAATCTTAATAAAACAGGCAGGACTGAGGGAGGCAATCTTAATAAAACAGGCAGGACTGAGGGAGGCAATCTTAATAAAACAGGCAGGACTGAGGGAGGCAATCTTAATAAAACAGGCAGGACTAAGGGAGGCAATCTTAATAAAACAGGCAGGACTGAGGGAGGCAATCTTAATAAAACAGGCAGGACTAAGGGAGGCAATCTTAATAAAACAGGCAGGACTAAGGGAGGCAATCTTAATAAAACAGGCAGGACTGAGGGAGGCAATCTTAATAAAACAGGCAGGACTAAGGGAGGCAATCTTAATAAAACAGGCAGGACTAAGGGAGGCAATCTTAATAAAACAGGCAGGACTGAGGGAAGCAATCTTAATAAAACAGGCAGGACTGAGGGAGGCAATCTTAATAAAACAGGCAGGACTAAGGGAGGCAATCTTAATAAAATAGGCAGGACTGAGGGAGGCAATCTTAATAAAACAGGCAGGACTAGGGGAGGCAATCTTAATAAAACAGGCAGGACTAAGGGAGGCAATCTTAATAAAACAGGCAGGACTGAGGGAGGCAATCTTAATAAAACAGGCAGGACTAAGGGAGGCAATCTTAATAAAACAGGCAGGACTGAGGGAGGCAATCTTAATAAAACAGGCAGGACTGAGGGAGGCAATCTTAATAAAACAGGCAGGACTAAGGGAGGCAATCTTAATAAAACAGGCAGGACTAAGGGAGGCAATCTTAATAAAACAGGCAGGACTAAGGGAGGCAATCTTAATAAAACAGGCAGGACTGAGGGAGGCAATCTTTTTCTATTCCAAAATAACAGACCCCCAATATTTCCTTACTGCCAATGAAATACTAGTTTCTGGGCCTGGTTCCAAATGTTGCCATAAACATCAGTGCAGGATCAGAGTTACAACAATATAATCTAGAAATGAAAAGTTATTGTGAAACAAAATGTTACCAGAACTTGTTCCACCAAGCAGTTTGGCACATGCCAGTTGTGAAAATCTTCTGGCTACGTCACAAGGCGTTTCCCCCGCCTGGTTGGTTATGTTCATGTTGGCCCCCATCTCCAGCAGCCACTGGATGATATTAATGTGGCCCTGACCAGCAGCTAGTTGCAAAACAAAACAAAAATCATGGACAAAATAAAACAAAACAGTTCAGCACAATGACAACATCTCAATAATTACTAATATTTTTAATTCATTTAGACTAACTCGTAAATTTGCATATACTAAATCGAAAGTTGACTTTTGAAGAAAAGGTTTCAGTAAATAGAGAGACATTTCCAATTGATTCCATTGTCAATGATTTGATTGAATTTATATTATGCTGAAGAGCCAAATGTAACAGACTCATTAAAAAAAATAATAATAATATAAAACATGAATATGCAGTAATACTAAATATTAGGTAGGAGTTATTTAATTATTTTAAGTATTTCAATTCCTAATTGACAAAACAAAATTTTAAAATATTTTCAACCATAAAAAAAAGATAATATTTTTGTTAAGGTTTCCCTGCTTAAAAGTAAGAGATAGAATAATCAGCAAATTAACTTTAGATCAAGTCAACTATATACAGGATAATACAAAACAGAAATTAAAATAAATAAAATGAATTTCAAAAAATGTGCTCAGCACCTTTGTGGGCAAGGGTTGAACCCTTGTCATCTCGCTCATTGATATTAACCACACCATTTTCAACCAGCATCCTCAGGTGGTTGAGGTCTCCATTATAAGCTGCCACATGAGCAGGGAATGAAAGATCTATAGATAAAAAAAGAACAAAAAGAAACTTTTAATTCAATCTGCCACATCAGAGTCTGCAAAACTTTTTCTAAAATGGAACACTTTGAGAAAGACATTCAGCAGATTTAGTGAAACATTTGCAATCTTTGTAGGTTGAATAGGTTCCTACATGTAAACATATACAAACAAAAATTTAACATATTTTTTTGACATATTGTAATTTATTTAAAGAATAAGTAAAGTTATCCTTTCAGACCTTGTAATCTATGGGACAGATGATCAGTTTCTGTGGCCCAAGGTTAACAAGGGTGTCATGTGGCCAGCACATTGACCAACCCACTTTACTTTCCCCCAACTAATGTCAGGCGGACTTGGAGTTGGTGCCTTAAAAATCCCAAAGTTGAAAATCCCAGTATTCATCAGGATTAGAACCCTGGAAAAGCCAAGCGCTTTTAGAAATCAGCCACCACACTTCCTTATTAAACTATAATAAATAATTTGATTAAATTGATTTTTTAAATTCTAATCTAAATGTAGCATCTTCCTGTACTTTGACATCAAATATGATAGATTACTTTGAAAAAAATTGGTTACTCTTCTGATGTTTGTATTTTTGTTTCAAATGAGAGTCACAGATTAAAGCAATTAGATTTTCAAAGTCAATTGTACTTAACTTTATTAGTTTCCCAGGCAATGCTTCTCAGCTTCAACCTGGCACTTAGGTCATTAGAAGATATGATTCGGCTGATAGGGAAGCAAAACAAACCCAAGCTGATGTGCCTTAGGACTGAGTCCATAGCACTGGTGGGGATGGAAGCAAGCTTCAACAAACATGTCAGTATTTACACACTATTCCTCAAGGAGCTGTTTTTATGGCAGACACCTGCATGGCTGTTGTACGAAGAATGTACATGCAGGAGTTTCCTCTGTGTACTTGGCCTTCACCCCAGCTTCTAATCTTAGGTTCTGAGCCATTAGTAACAGGGATATAAAATGTTCATTTGCTTCAATCTTATATAGACAGAAGTTTGTTCAGCCAGGCAGATGGAAGATGGAGGCAAGCTTCTGTGTGCCTACAGTTACCAAGAGTCGTAGACTTAACTCTTGTACATTTTTTTACATGTTTCATATGCTCCTTCAGAGTTGAAGATAGTCCGAACTAAAAAGCCAGTGGGCAGTGTATGAACCAAAGAGTATCGAGACGACTCAGGCATACATATATACATATATATATATATATATATATATATATATATATATATATATATATATATATACATTTACACACACACACATGTATATACATATGTGTGTGTGTGTGTATAAATATGTATAAATGTATATATGTATTATTATATTATTTTGGCAAATAACAAAGCTCAATATATAAAATTTGAACATTTACAAAATTAGTAGTTTCTTTTGTTTCCATATAAATTACTACTTTCTCTACAACAGTACAAGCCGCTGAAATATTGATTTAAATCTGGTGTATTTGAATTAAAAAAAAACAACAACAGCTTAATTAATTAAAAAAAAACAAAAAAAAATGTCTTTACTTTCAGAAGGCTTAAGGTAGCAGTTGAACCTATATTAAGCACACTAAGAATATGCTGATATTGGATTTTTTTTTTTGTTGAGCTCTTGACAAGACAGATAAATGAACAGAAAGAGCATAAAAAACTATTGGTGGCTTTTTTCCCATTCAGGAGCTTCTTAAAATATAAAACTGAGAAGAGGGAGAAGAAAGATATTTTAAAGAAACAAAATAACAAAATTAATTTCTTTTTTTGGATTGGTGCCTGGTCATGCAGTATGTGTGCTGGACTGTCATTCAGTTGTCTCGATGGTCCCAGGTTCACAACCTGACCACTGCCATCCCTTTGGAGATTTAAACTAGGAACTGCAGGAACATCCGAAATATGTAAAACAAACGTTCTTACAAGCAAGCATTGTTTATGACATTTTGAAGAGAAGATGGAAGAGAATTGTGATAGTAAGTGTTCTTGTTTTGTCTGGCCAGTAATGTACTGACAAATTCAGTGATCTAAGTTGTTGACATGTTGAATGAAAGAGATGATTTATGGTATTCTGTGGTGTATTTTGTAGTCTGTACTGCATTCTGTAGTCTGTAGTTTGTGCCAATAAAAAAATGCACCTACTTTCCCCATCCTCTGGGTTATCCTGCTCACGTTCAATATGACCAATGTATTCGAGAATGTTGTCCTTGTAGAATGTCTGGGCTAAATCTTTGGGTGTCTCGCCGTGGTCATTTCGAGCAGACAGGACTGAGAGAGCACTACCACTCTGGCAGACAAGAAACTTTAGACAAGGGAGATTACCTTCAGCAGCAGCTAAATGTGCTGTAATAGTTTTAAAAAATATTTTTTTTAAATTACCTTATGACAAAAAAGGATACATAAAAATTTTAAAACATTTCAAATGTAATTTTAATGCAAATATTGTTTTTGAATATATTTATAAAATTGTGATATTAATAACAAAAATAAATTTAGCAATTAAGCCATGTAGCATACTGCTAATTTAGTTGCATTAAAATATGGATAAGTGAAAGTAAAATAGGAAACACAAAACACCTACATGTATAGTCAAAACTTGCCCACGGATCCCTAAGTGAAAAAGCTACATAAATGCATATTATATAAGTAACAAATGTAAAAAACAAAAAAAAAAACATTTTGTTTAACTTCTTTACTATGACCCATAATTTACAATAATTTGAAATATGTTTTTGTAACCAGAATTTGTGGTTTCCTTGTTCAAACATTTTTAACTTCCTTGTTTATGAATATTCCAATAAGCTGGTCCTGCATTATGGATTCATTGGTGATTGGTATCTGAGTTTGTCCACAAGCAATAGAGCTCAATACCTAGCCAGGAATATCCAAGTGAAGAATGTTTTCAAATCTTTGGTCTAGGTCATCAGAGAATAGTATGTAATTAACATATTAAACAGTAGTGCGTGGTGAGTTGATTATTATTCATATTATTTGATCAGATAAACTGGCTTTTAGCGACGATATTTTAATTGTATACAATTTTCATCTTTCTGTGGACTCCTTTAGTTCAACTCATGGACCCCTGTGTACGACAGTTAGAGAACCACTATATATAGTATTTGAAAACTAGAGTTATTTTGTGTGATAGATACTATAAGAAAGAATCTAAATTATAATTAATCTTTAGCAGACATTGAGATTCTTTAAAAAAAAAAAGGAACATTCATTTTGTCTGTCATTTTTGTAAAGGAGATCTATTTGTTCATATTAAGAATGGATTGAATCTATCATTTATTTTGATCTCACTAGATGTCGAGGGAGTTATTTTCAATAATACTGTAGTTCAAATAAAAGTAATTGAGCATGACCTTAGTACTGTGACATAATGGAGTCCTGAGATTTTAGTAAGTATATTTTGAATTAAAATACACACTATTGAAGCATAACTACTCCACAACCACTTACTTCCCTTGATCTAATTATTAAGATGCACTAACTCCTGACCAGTTTACCCACCTGGTGTGTTTCCATTGATGTCTACTTCATCTGCAACTCCCCCCCACTTGAGCAGAAACTGGAGGCAGCCAAGCCTGCCATGGTAGGCAGCAGAATGGACAGCTGTCCATCCCATGTTGTCCAGCACAGTGATGTCCTAAATGAACAGAAAAATTTATTTTCCTTTTATTAGCTTATGATATGGTTGGCATTGAACATCTTTTAGTTGTTATGAATTTGAAGCAATTAAAGAAACAAACAAAAATTATGAAACAATGTAGACATTTAAATTTGTATTAAGCCTACATTTTGTCCCCAGTCCAAATAAATTAGAAAAGATAAATAAAACTTTTTTAGATTAGTTTGTCATCTTAACTCTCATGTTTATCTTCGTAATGTTATCACAGTGTCTCGGGCCTACATTAAGTTTGTTAACAGTGCTCTATAAATTAAATTATTATAATTAATACAGGCTTTTTGGGAGTAAATACTATGAAAGATTATTGCCTGGTACAATCCCAGATTAGGACAACAAATGTAGCTGTGAGCTTATAATCAAGCAGAGTTATAGAAGGAGCCACTCAGTAGTGTAAAGTAAAAACTGTGAAAGAATGGGCACAATTTGAGCCAAAAATATTCTCCTGGGTAGAAGCATCTATTCTAAGTCATTAAAAGATGAGATGATAATAATAATCTGAAAGAGTGAATTAGAATCTTCCTTAATGTATGTATGTGGGCAAAGGCATTTGACAGAGAAAAGTAGAGAGTATCAGTTGGGCCCATTGTTAAGGCATGTCAGTACTTTCACACTGCAGGGAGGTAAACTCTTTTGAAGCATGCCTCAATACGATCAATCTTCAAAGATTCCAATCTACCTTAGAGGCTTTTAGACTTGGCAGATAATGCAATAGGTTCTGTAAGCTAGACTTAGGTGAAGAGGTAATAGGGTCTGAATAGGGCTAGACATGGCTGATGTACAATAGGTTAATGTGTCTAATAAGGGTTAAAAGTATTAAAAGTAAACTAAATTCAATGGTGGAAATATTATACATACTGCACCAGATCTAAGAATTGTGTTCAGGCAAAATGAATGGCCATGGGCTGCTGCTAGATGAAGTGGTGTCTGGCCTCTGGCATCTTTTGTGGACAAACTGACACCATTGTTGGACAATGCCTAGATTTAAAAAAAAAACATAATCTTAATTAAAACATATTTTTGTACAATGATTTTCTGAACTGATAATACTGTGCCGAAAACTAGATTTTTTTCCCATCAGTTTTCTTATATAAAAATAGTGACATTCTTCAAAAAAAAAAAGTATGTATATTTTTATATTTTTGATTATTATAATAATAAAAAAAAAGCTAGTTAAATGTGATAATGACCTATGATGTAATTAGTCCTAATTCAACAATACTGCAAAAACTAAAATAGGTCTAGAAGTTTGTTGCTTTTTTGCTTGCTAACATATAATTTGCAACATTTTAAATAAAGCAATAAAAAAAAAAATTAACAACTAGATATCACAAAAAGTATTTTTCAAGAACAATTTAATTTAATATTACTAAAATTCTGAACTTATTACAAGTTATAAAAGTTTTAAATTAGTCTGCATAGATATGAGTTTAACTAATTGCTACTAGTAAAAGTTCCCCTTTTAGACCTTGTGATTTATGGAGCAGATGATGTAAAGGTCATATGTTTTTGCACAAAAAAATGATCAACTGCCCTTACTTTATCCCAACTAATGTAAGGTACTCATTATAGATGGGTGGACTCAGAGGCACCCTGAAGATCCCGAAATAAAAAATCCCAGTGTTCACCACCAGAATTTGAGCAGAGAAACCCTCGATTTGGAAGCCAAGTGCTTTATCACTCAGCCACCATACTGCTATTAGTCAAAGTAGGCATCTCTAAAATTATATTTTCTTTTTGCTTAAGCTTTATCAATACATGGGTTTAAAAAAAACTAACAAGTATTGTTAATTATTAATGTTACATTAAAGACCATAATACCAACTTCAATACAGTTTTCAAAGCCTCTTATAGCAGCAATGTGTGCCGGCGTCCATCCACGGGGAGTTGTAACTGTTGGGTCAGCCCCCTGCCACAGCAACCAATGCACACACTATAAATAATAATAAATAAATTAAACAAATAATAATTTAGACACTTCTATTGAAAGCTGTCAGAATCTAGTGCTGAACAACTGAAGGGAACAGCACACTATTTTCCTTGGCACAGTCTGCAAAAGAGCTCAAAGCTCAGCAGTGTGATGATGCCTATCTGTCTTGTAGTTAATTGATGCCTGTCTAATTTTGACAGATTACTCTGGAGATGTCTGGGTTTCTTGGGCGGATGTATTTCAATGTGATTAACCAACAAGAAAATAGAATCATCTAATAGTAACAAGTGGAGAGATCAATACATACACAGTTGAACAATTTATACTAAGGTTTAATTCAACAAAAGGCCACAGTTGATGTCTCTGTCAATAAATACGTCTTACCCTTATGAAATCATATCACCAACTACTTTTCTGTCTCTAGGTAGCCTCTAACCCAACTAAAACATAACGTCACTAGTTGCGTTCAAAGTCTGTAAATTATGGTGCATCTTTATACAAACTAAAAATACTAACTGTCTAACAGCAGCAAAAGCTGTCTAGAAGAAGAAGTCTTATTTAGAAAATTAGTGGCTAAACCAGTATTTCTCAAACTGTGGGGTGTATTTCCCCCATTCACTCAAGTGGGGTACAATGTCTTGAGCAGAACGCTGGTCAATTTATTTTTTGAAGGAATAAATAAAAGTTTGTATTTTTTATAGTAGATATCAATCCATGTTTGATTATTAGCCAAATAAAAGGAAATTATTACTTATGTTTAGAAATACATATATTTAAATCAAGAGAAATCTTTCATCTTCTAATAAAGACCTTTTCTTCTTCTTCTTCTTCTAGCCAGCTTTATTGCTGCTGAGCTGTGAGCTCTAAGGTGGGTTAGGGAGGGGCATTCAAAGAAAATATGGTTTACGGTTTCAAAGGGGTGGGCGCAGTGTCTGCAAAGGGGTAGTTGTGTGGAGTTTATTTTGTTCAGGTGGTAATTTAATAGTGGTGTGTGTCCTGTTCTTAGTTTGTAGATTGTTCTTTGCGGGGGAGGAAGTTAATACTGTCCAGTTTGTTAAGCGTAGTCATTTCTCTGTACATGGCTCTGCCTGTGTTTCCTGATGCCCATAGGTTGAGCCACTCCTCTTTGTGATTGTTGACTAACATTGACCTTAGGGTGAGGTAGTTAACAGGTCTATCTGGTTGTTCCATAGATGAACCTGCCTTTGATAGCTTATCTGCCTTTTCATTTCCCATGATGCCAATGTGTCCAGGGATCCACTGTAGTGTAATATTGATATTTAATTTTGATATCATCTGGTGGATTATCACAATGAGTGTTGTCAACTCTCTTGGGCTGTTTGAGGTGCTGCTGTTAAGTGCTTGCAGAGTAGATTGGGAGTCTGTAAAGACAACAATATCTGATGGTGGTTGTACTCCTTCATATAATTTGTTTTCCACTGTCTGGAGTGCTATGGTAATTGCCTCAATCTCGGCTTGGAAGTTTGAGTAGTAATCACCACAGGGTGCGCTTATCTCAAAGTGTTTATTTTTAGGGAAGACCAGGAAGGCACCAAGACCAGCATTGATGGTAGCTTTGAAAGCTGATCCGTCTGTATAAATATGGATAGCTGTTTTTTGATAGCTTTCGATTGTTTCAAGCGTGCCTACTTGGAGCTCCAGTGGGTTTGATTCTTTTGTTAAGGTGTTATTTAGTAAATGTGTTTTGATGGTTGGTTGTTTGTAGTTTAGTCCGGGTGTAATGTTTGAAAACCTGGTAATTTTTTCTCTGTTATTGGGTAGGTGGTGTTTTAGGGCTAGTTCGTCAGTAAGTTGGATCAGAGTTCTTTGCTTTTTTTGGTTGTTTTTCCTATTTCTCTGTGTTAGTAATTTATTTGGATGATCGTCCTCCAACCTTCTGTATCTCTCAATAGCTTCTAATGCTGCTCTGTTGCGCCTTAACTTAAGAGGTTCAATATTGGAGTCTATTTCACAGGCTGCTGTGGGAGTAGTTCTCATACCTCCACTAATTAGCAAAAGGCTTGGTTTTGGATTGTATCTAATGATGATTGATAGGTTTTGTTGGCAGCTACTTGTATGGAGAGACAGTTATCCATTACAGATCTGACATATCCAGTGTAAAACTGTCTTAAGGTTTTCTTTTCAGCTCCCCAGGATGTTCCTGCTAGGTGTTTTATTATGTTTAATCTTTGTGATGCCTTTTCTTTTAAATCTGCCATAAAGTGTTTTAGAGACAGTCTTTGGTCTAGTTTTACACCAAGATATGTTGGATTTTCTTCTTTATTTATTGGCTGAGAGTCTATTTTTAGGATGTAGTTTCTTTTTGCTGTTTTGTTGCTGTGGCTAAAGATTGAATAAACTGACTTTTCTTTGTTTATTTCCATTTTCCATAATTTTGAATATGTGGAGATAGTTGTGAGGGAGGGCTCTATTTAGTTTGGATCTAAAGACCTTTTAATATACCATTTTTGTGAGTGGCATATGCAACAATATCAACTCAAAGCTTTTTCAAGAAAGTATTTCAAAATGCTTCCATAATTCTTCTTGACTTTCTTGTGTCAGAATGGCCTAAATTCTCCTGAATGTTGTACATTGTTAAGTTGAATGTGACAAAAAAAATAAAAAGGTCCACTGCAAAAGTATTACTTAACAAAAAGATAATCTTAAGATGATGACACCATTTGAGATGAGAGCTATATGTAGCTCAATGTCCCTTGCATAAAAGTATTGGCCAGTGCAGCCTCCTTTTTTATAACAATTTATTTCACATGCGACCTTTTCTTAATACAAGAAAAAGGCATTGTAGAAACCAAGGAGAAAGAATCTCTAAAGCTTAGAATGTAGGAAAATGCTTGGCACTGGGACTCAGCTCAGGACTCAAATAGGAGAGAATTCAGTGCTCCCCCACAGCCTCACGCTGGATGGAGGAGAAAACTGCTGCTTCTCAGATACTTTCTCCAGAACATTTTCTAATATAGAAATCACTTAAAATCAATCAATGAAGCACTATTAATGAAAAAAAACAAAAAAACGAGTAACTTTAACAAATATTCAATGTTTAATATTTCTGAAAAATAAAACATAAACCTGTAAAGTTAAAGAGAACACATACCTCTAAAGCCCCAACATTACAGGCTGTGTGGAGTGGAGTAAACTTATCTCTTGGTTCCACCTCATTCACACTAGCACCATTCTTGACCATAACTTCCAGATGCAGAACATCACAGTTTCTGACAGCATCATGGATGGACTGATAGTTGGTTGGATTGGAATTGGACACTACAAGACCAAAAACAAACAAGAAAAACAGAAGAAATAATTTTTAAATAAAACAAAGCTTATATTTAAGTGTAATTGTATCAATTAGGCTGGATCAGTCATGTGGTTGAATTTAGTAACAGATCTAGCCTAACAATAATAAATCTGTGTGATTAGAAATATTTTTACCAATAGTTTTTGTTTAGCGCAATTTCCTGCATTTAGCTTTCTAAATGGGCTATGATTCTATCACTTGTCTGGACCAGTTAAGAAAGGCAAAGGGACTAAAAAGAAGGTAGGCCCTATCTGGGTGAATGGAATGTTTCTTTGATCAATTTTTTAAACCCATAAAAATAATATTTGTTCACTCAGAGCTTAAGCCTCCTCAAGGGGACTAATTCAACTTATACTACTACATCTGTGGGTAAGATTTCTTTCCTTTGATATCATACAAAATAATTAATTACCAAAATTACCAATAGTCAACAGTTAATTAACTAATGTTTTTTTTAACTGATTCTGTTTTGTCAGGTACAAGAAATAATTGTGCAACTTGATTCAAGATTGAGTGTGGGAGAAAAATTGAGCACATACTTTTTACCACAGAGTGAGTTCACAAGCTTTGTAAAAATATGTAGCAACATGACATGTATCAATAATAAATATACAATATTATTTCTGTGTTCTAATTCTATTGTCAGTATTGTAGTATTGATATATCTAGATCTAGTAATGATAGATCATAGATCATTAGGTCTAAGTCTAGAGTCTAGACTATACTCAGTCTCTAGATTAGAAATCTACTTAATTTTATTTTTAATAATTTTTATCTATTCTAGATTTAGATTAGTAAATAAGTCTAGATATAGAAACTAGTACTAGATCTAGTAGTAATAGTACTACATAGATCTAGTAAGACTAAGTAGTTAGTAGATCGGTATTGCAAAGGTATCTGCGTATCTAAACTATTACCACTAGATCTAGATCTAGTAGTACTAGATGATAGATCTAAATAATCTAATTCTTTTTCTAGTAGTTAGTAGTACTTGTAGATCTAGATCTATCATCTAGTATTAGTAATAGACAGTAATAGACTAGTAGATCTAGAATCTAGTACTTAATAATTAAGTCATTTAAGTATTTTAAGTATAGTAAATAATAGTAGTTTAGATCTAGTAAAGTAGTAATAGTGAATTAGTGACTAGTAAAGACTAGTAAGGGAGTAGTACTAGATGATAGATCTAAATAATCTAATTCTTTTTCTAGTAGTACTTGTAGATCTAGATCTAGATCTATCATCTAGTATTAGTAATAGACAGTAATAGACTAGTAAGTCACTAGTAGATCTAGAATCTAGTACTTAATAATTAAGTCATGTAAGTATTTTAAGTATAGTAAATAATAGTAATTTAGATCTAGTAAAGTAGTAATAGTGAATTAGTGACTAGATCTAGTAAGTTACTAAGTACTAAGTCACTAAGTCTAACTAAGTTCAAAGTTGGTACGGTAACCGCAATATTTACACACCTGGCATTTCTAGATATATAAGCCTAGATCTCTAAATTATATATCTATATATAGTGGTGATTTCACGCCCTAAATACTGAAATTAGCATGGAATTAGTTACTATTACTAGATTCTAGTTAATAGATTAAATCTAGAGAAGTTGTCATTCCAGTGAGAATCCAGTGTAGTAAATCTTTATTTACATCGCGTAGCTAGTCAGACAGTTCAGCAGCAAATAGATATTTAACGATCAATTCGCTGAATTATTCTCTAACGTACTTCACTGACCCATATAAATATATAGAGTAAAGTCACTATTGCGGAACAGTTTGCAGCTACTTTTAGTTTTCAATTTTTTGCTCCGTAATGGTTAGACCTATGGAAAAACTAAAAGTATCTAGGCATTGCCCATCCATTTTCCGATAAAAATAGATGCTTTGTTAAGTTTTTCAACAGATATTTAAATTTTACATTCAATTCGGCTGAGATATTGGTAGTCACAATTACGGAACAGGATTTTTAAAGAAGTCACAATTGCGGAACACGGTAAAAATGTCGGAACAAAGCCTATATAAAGCATATATTTTATTACTCTAATACTTGAACTCCTTATCCTTTACATTAATTTTATTTTATTAATGCCTAAGACAAACACATTGTCACTTTTAGAATCTCTACCTCTTCTTTAATTGTATTTGACGTCACACTACGCTGATTTTCCTTACAAGGTTTTTTTTTTTCCACTATTCTTTTTTGTTATATTAATATTATATATATATATATATATATATATATAATATATATATATATATATATATATATATATATATATATATATATATATATGGTATTATGATTTGTCTTCTTTTTGCTGGACGTATGGTAATCATAAATTATATATTATATGTAATATTATTCTCTAAATGTTTTTAAATTTATGTATACTAATACAAACGCATATTTAAATTTCGATATCTAAATCACTATGTAAATATTAAGCTAAATGATAGTAAATGCGCAGGTCAAATAAATAACATCTATAGTGTTCCACAATTGTGACTATCTTTAAAAAGGTAAAAACAGGATAAACACCAGCTAATTTTTTTTTAAATTTAATTCCTGGTAGATAGCTATGAAATGAAGTTTTCCCTCATTTATTTATAAACCGAAAAATATGTGTATCATGCAGGTGATGTGTCATTATCATTTTTAAAAAGCCTTAAGCCATGGCCTATGCGGTTCTCCTGGTACGTGAAAAATAATGGACGATTCCACACCTGTCAACTTTAACCTGGAGTCTAAATTAATTTTCTGCTGTGAAAGGAAAACCCTTATATTGGAAATGTAGAGAAATGGACCATGCGCAGTACCGTTACAGTAGTTTAGCAGAAAATTTCAAAATAAAGTAGATTTTAACTAATTTCGACGAGCTGTTCCGCAAACATGCCTGCTCCGCAATAGTGACTCTACTATAATAAATATAAATAAATAAAGGATTGGCCTCTTTAGTCACGTGAGAAATTGCAAAGGGAAAAGATCGTCTCTCCAGACGTAAAATGCCACATACCATAGTTTTGAATGAGGCATTGAATCTCATGAGCATTAGGCTACATTTTTCAGGTCACTTACTAGGATCCTTCCCTTGATGTGGCAAAATATGTAGGTCACAGCTTAGCTGCGTAGCCACGGGAAATACCGATTACCTTATAACCTCATTAATCTTCGGACTCGAAGACAATTTAAACTTTATTATTATTATTATTAGGCCTACTAGGATCCTTAGCCATGGCATGAACGCATATTTTATGCTGTCTTGACTGTTCTAAGTTTCATTTTCAGATGAACTACTTTGTGGCATTAATTTGTATCTGTTTCTTAACAGCTTGTTCTTCTGGAGGTATACAACTTTCATTACATTTTCCCCTCTCAATTTTGATAGAACAGGAACTTCAGCACCAGATACATTTGCTATTTCGCACCATCATTTGCATCCTATTTTTTGTTTTCAGTATTTTTGGAAGGCTTGCCCTGGATGTGGCAAAAGAGGTCACAGCTGGGGCTGCATGCCTAGCCACGGGAAATACTGCAATCCTCATTAATCTTCGGACTCGAAGACAAGCCTTATTATTATTATTATTTTTGGAGCTATAAAAATGTGTTTTATGACCTTTTCAATTTTTTGTTCGCGCGAGTCTCTTTTATATTTCCAAAAACATTCTAATGTATTATACGAAACTACAAAGAATTTTTTTTAGCGGCCCCCGAAAGGGGAAAAGACGCTATTAGTTTTGTGCGGCCTGTCTGTCCGTCCGTCCCGTTTAGATCTCAGAAACTAGAAGAGAAAATGAAAATCGGACATCATGATATTTTAGATCATTCAAAGTTCTGATGCATCGGCTACTTTTTTCTTTCTGAAAGCGAAAAATTTAATTTTTTAAATCAATTATGCAAGCAGTTTTTTCATAAAAATACACCATTTTTACAACTATTCACTATTAGTAGTAACAAACACAGGAGGCTATTTAGTAAGGAAGATACAGGTTTACCATTTTTTAACACATTTATGCAAATGGTTTTAGAGTTTAAAAAAATATTATTTTTCACAATTTTATTGCTACGTTATATAAATTCTGTCATACTAAATACTACATTTACAAAAAAAAAAAATGCTTACTTTTTTTTTAAATTGAAAAAAATCTATTTACTATGCAAATAAGTTGGACTTAATTTCAAACAACAATTAATAAGTAATGTTTCATATTATCGCGTAAACTGCAAAATGGACAGTACACTGGAACACAAAACTAAAGGAATTTTTTTTTACGGAGATGTTTTTTTCCTTGACGCTTTGAATAAGAGATTGACCCTTAACAAAACAATTAGATCAATTAGATACTCATTATAAGACATCACTTAGGCCAAGTTCATATCTAACTTCACATTCACTTTCACCTATCCCTTGGTCTGCTGGACCTTTGAAGCACCACACATGGTCAGTCAACCTTCTTTCTCCATTTTTCTCTGTCATTTGCCTTTGATAGAATTTCATTATGATATTCTTTCTGAAAATATTGAAACCTGCCTTTTTACCTGCCTGGGTGGACCACTTCTGATAGAGTTTAATACCTATATTCTTCTGAAAATATTGAAACCTGCCTTTTTCCTGCCTGGGTGGACCACTTTGGGGGTCGATTTTGAGTTTGTGTTTCCACACAAACTGTCTTTGTAACCTTGTTTTTCTTCAAAAGACAGTAGCTAGAGTCTATATAAAATATTAAAACGTTAAGTTATTTTTTTCTCCTAAAATAAAAAAATAAAAACAAATAGAAGCAACTTTCATTTGGCCGCCTGCGTGCAATACAAACACAATATGAAGCGGCGGCCCTGAAGCTTTGCTTTAGTTTTTATATGGACTGGGATAGGACCTCATCCCAGTTGACACTCGGTCGTTGGTTTGTAGCTCCAAACAACTAGTGCAACTAAACCGATGTAGTTTAAAATTCTTAATGTAGGACTAGAAATAAACGTGGACAGGCTTCTTTTAAAACAAAACTGAATTATAAAAGTTGTATTTATACATAAACCCCGGTACAAACAGTCAACCTGAAAGTAGATACACGAAGAACGTGAAATCTTACAAAGAGAATTAGAAGACTTAAAAAAAAAAATTACTGGAATCCAATTGGACGAAGTCTTTCCAACCAGAAACATGACAATTATTACAGAGTAAGAAAAAAAAATAACGGAAATAAAATCTACTTAGGGTAAATAACTTAAATAGACTAAAAACTCAAAAGTAGAGGCTACAATAGATGAAAACTTATGTAACCTATATAGTGACTAAATTATTATAAAACCAAACAAAGCATTAAAAGTATAAAGAAACTAGAACAGAAACAAATATTCACATTTGATTAGAGTAGGCCTAAGCTTATTAGTAAAATAACTAAATATAGAAACGTTTCAGGACAGAGGACTAATCACTAAAAATTAAATTAGCAACACTGAACACTAATTTAAAAATACACAAACAAAACGTATTAAATACTCAGAAAGACACAAAGATAAAAGCACATTTCTTATTTCATATGCTAGGAATAATTCGTACAAGTGCCCTGTCAATGAATATATTGACATGTTATAGTTTTTAGGATGTTTTAAGCGTTTCTAGCCCGTGAGTAGCTTGTTGTACAGATACATGAGGAGAACTACAGTGACTGAAACTACGTGTCACATGACATACATGTGCAGACGACGAATCAATGTTCCATGATAAATCCATATATACTGAACATAGTCCAATGTATCAGCTCCAATATAATCCTCTTGGTACTGACTTCTGTAACGCCATTTCTCAGTCTAAAATACACTTTAAAAACTAAATCTCACTTCTTAATGAATAACTTCTGCTTTCTAACACGACTTCTATAAGTTACATTTCACATGACTACTTGCTAACTATAACTTAAGTTGACCACATAGTAACTAGCTTTCATCTCCGACCATTTCTCAGGTCGACAGCATACTAACTTAATGACTTCTCTCTACGTGACATCTAAGATGTCTTACTCTTCATCCGTACTTCCGGTCACGTGATAACTGCTGTTCACGTGTTCATACTTTCACGCACTAGGTCAGGGGTGGGCAACCTAGGGTTATATATATATATATATATATATATATATATATATATATATATATATATATATATATATATATATAGAGAGAGAGAGAGAGAGAGAGAGAAATAGAGCAGTGAAATTTATAACAGACTCATATTTAAATTTGATTAAAGCAACACCATTAGTGAAATCACTAAACTTGGAGACACTTCAGGACAGAAAACTACAAAATGAAATAGTGATAATGCAGAAAACATTGTAGCCTACCATAATTTACAAATAGTAAAACAGAACCTAATGAAATACTCAGAAATAAAAAAAAAGTTAGAGGCACATTTCGTATTCCATATGCAAGAAGGAATTCGTACAAGTGCTCCTTCTTCCCTAGTGCTATTAGAGAATGGAAAGGGTTGCCTGAATCAGCCAGAAAAACGAATGACTTAGCAGAGTTTAAGTCATTGATTAACATGTAAAATTAGATTGACACGAAATGCATAGGGCGTAATTATCTTTTTTTTAAAGTAACGTCTGTAATTTATAAGATAGATAAGATATAGATAGATAGATAGATAGATAGATAGATAGATAGATAGATAGATAGATAGATACATACATAGAGACAGACAGAAAGATAGATAAATAGATAGATAGATAGATAGATAGATAGATAGATAGATAGATAGATAGATAGATACATAGACAGACAGACAGACAGACAGAAAGATAGATAGATAGATAGATAGATAGATAGACATATATAGAGACAGACAGACAGACAAACAGACAGATAGATAGATAGATAGACAGACAGACAGATAGATAGATAGATAGATACATAGATAGATACATAGATAGACAGAAACGAGTTAAAATCTAAGTACTTAAAGAATCCAGTTTCTATATTTTCATTTCATCACGTGATTATACATCTAACTAGGTCATGTTAATATTCGTGTCCTTATTTTCACAATAATTTGTTAGCGTCTTTCGTTTTCTATGTACGGTTCAGTTTCCTTAGTGACCGCGCATCATAGCAGCGAGCGTTGTGTCGCCGCCAGTGTCCAGGAAATGCCTTAAAAGTGAGGGCTTAAATTTCTGGCCAGCGATTTTAGTCTCGTTGACAGCTCGAGAAATAGGACTGCATTAGTCTAGTTGTTAGCCACGAGGACACAGCCCCCCTCTCAGCTCTCTCGTCATGTTTCACCCTGAACAAAGAGTGAGTACCTTGATTTTTTATCTCGTAGAACTTATCGATTTGAAATGATATAATGATTAGCTACTTATTGAGTATCTCTCTGTGTTTGAGTGTGTGTTCAGATTTATTGATTTTAGATTTTTTGGGTCTAAAAAAATTAAGTAACAATATGATAATAATGTAACATTTGTGTAAAAAAAATATTAAAGCATTGTTTATGTGTTTACAATTATTGATGTAAAGCATTGTACACTGTGCTTTTTTTTTGTAAAAAAAAAATAGGTGCCGATACTCAGTGATGGATTGCCTATATTAACTACTAATAAATTAATGATATACGTTGAACTACAAGAAAAGCAATAATTTTTACCCCACATTGAAAAAGATGCCGGTACGCCGTACCGGTGCGTACCGTCACAAAAAAGCACTGTTTATACATAAGTAAAAAAGAGTATAGTTCCCCTTACAGCCCTTGCGATCTATAGAGCAGATGATGCAACGCTCACCTGTTTCTGTGGCACATGGTTAACGAGGGTGTCATGTGGCCACCACAACGACCAACTGCCTTTACTTTTTCCCCAACTTATGCCATTCAGAGGTGGACTCAGAGGTGGACTCAAAGGTGGACTCAGAGGTGCCTTAAGGGTCCCGAAATTAAAAAATCTTAGTCTTCACAAGGAGTCGAACCATACATCCTCCTCTTTTATTTGCACTTTGACCTTTTGTCTTGTTAGTTTTGGTCGTTTCTTCGGAAGCCCGAACCTCCTGCAACATGGTATGGGATGGCAGCGGGCAGGGTTCGAAACCGGGGTCTGGATTATCGAGATGGCAACCCAGACCCCAAATTACACAACCAGGCAGCCTTCCAGCAGGTTTAATAAACCTATTTGTTATATTCTATATTGTATACACCTATATTGAACAAAAATTAACGTTTCCACAGTAAAGTTCCTCTTTCAAACCTCGCAATCTTTGGACCAGATGATGTAGAGGGCATCTGTTTCATTGTCACAAAAAAGGCACTGATTATACATAAGTAAAAAAAAGTAACGTTCCCCTTACAGCCCTTGCGATCTATAGAGCAGATGATGTAAAGCTCATCTGTTTCTTTGGTTCTTGGTTAACGAGGGTGTCATGTGGCCAGAACAACGACAAACCGCCTTTACTTTCCTCCACTTAATAAGTCTGTTATCCATTACAGTTGGGAGGACTCAGGGGCGCCCTATAAATCAGGAAATTAAGAAATCACTTACTTTCCTGGGGGCCCCCAAAAATGGTTCCATCGATATTTTCAATCATTTTGAAAAAAAAAAAGCATCGTGCTTCAAAATGATTTCAAGGGGTCTCAATGCTATAATAGATTAGGGCCTTAACATGTCTAAATCCGATCCTTCCTGTTTCCTATACGAAAGAAAAGCGTCTGTCTTTTTTATGTATTTCTATTCTAAAACGTCACTATTTCGTGCACCGCGTCACTACAATCTTCCAACTAAGAACAGGACAAACACCTCTGTTAAATAACCACCTTAAAAAAAATAAATTCCACACAACTACCCCTTTGTAGACACTTCGCCCACCATTATGAAACCGTAAACCATATCCTCTTTAAATGCTTCTCCCTAATCCTTCTTAGGCATTCGCCCCTGTCCACCTTTACACTACGATGCGCACGTAACAGAAACAAACTGATTTGTATTGAATTCTCTTTAAGACTCGAAATACTAATGTTGACTTTCACTTTGATTTCCCAGAGATCATCATTTGACATGCGCATGCTTCCGAAAAGAATCATCAACACCAACACTTCCTCCTGTCTCAAGCAATTCAACAACAGGACAGTCAATGTGTGCGATGTCTTCCTGAGCTTCAGCGCCAACGAGTGGAGCGATCGTCTGGACGACTACTTTGATTTCGACGTCCGTAACTTTGACGGTACCGAGGACCCCGTGTTCGTCCGCGTGAAGGATGTGCAAAAGTATTTCCTCCCAGTCTTGTGTATTCTGGGTATTTTCGGAAACATCGTTTCTATGAGAGTTTTCTGGACCAAGTCCATGAGAAGAAAGTCCTGTATTGTTTACCTGATCATCAAGTGCGTGATGGACACTTTCTTTTTGGTCTCCTTATTTATATTTTGGCTGGACAGGTAAAGATAAAATTCTGTTATGTTGGACTCGATTTGTTACAAACATTTTTAAAAATGGTGTTTCATTATTTGACTGATACTTGTCCATGGTAGAAAACTTTCTGTCATTCCAAGAAGAAATCATTTATTTTTTATCTGTGTGACAAAATGATGGTTTCAGATAGAACAAATGTTTAAAAAACAAAACAAAGGGACATAACAATGAAACAACAGTTAGTTCGAAGTGGTAGGGAACAGAGAATGTCTTCAAATGATCAGAGCTCGATTCACCAAACAAAAGAAGACAACTGAATAAGATTGATAATCTACTAAGTTACACCCTTTATAATTCAGCGGTTCTCAACCTTTTAAGCTCGGCGACCCCTTTTTACAATTCCTCAATTTGCCGCTACCCCCCCCCCCTCACAGCAATAGAAGAATAGACAAAAACAATCCATATTTTCGATGGTCTTAGGCGACTCCTGGCAAATCGTCAATCGACCCCAAAGAGGTCGCGATACACAGGTTGAGAACCCCTGCTTTATATATGTGTATATATATATATATATATATGCACCATCTTCGTATCGGTTCTAGACTTGGGCGGAAATTGTTCTCTTCTTTCTTCTTCTAATGTCAACATCCTTCTCAGTCTTTTAACATTACCCACTTCTTAGCACTTTTCGTCCCGAAAAGAAACAACGCAGTGCTGGTTTGACTGTTCAGGTGGAGGTCGATCGGTGGGAGCCACCGACGGCAGCCATCCGCACTGTTTTACTCCGATGCCGCTTTCTCTTTCTCCAGGTGACTAGGCTGTTCTTGAGACGATGACGTGGTCGTTTGATGCACAAAGAGATAGTGTCGAGCAATGTTTCCTCAACGCAGCCGTTGCTCGGACGCTTTGTTTCAGCAGACCCTCCCGACTGACGCCTCTCAAGGAGACTGCAGGTTCACATGCAGCTACGTTGCAAACAAAGTCATCCTCTGCTAACAGTCTCACGTCCAGGAGATAGGTCTCTTCAAGTTCAAGTTGAAGATATCTTCCTGTTGCTATCTCAGATTTAGCCTGGATTGTCTGACATTCGCCTATGCCAATGTCTATGATGGTGGCAATAGAACACATGCTTTTTTGGTGGTTTTCTTGGCATCTAAATTCTCAGTGTGATGCGCCGCACGTACAATTCATGCTAAACTTCTGGATGCTGTTGTCGAGCTTCGAATTTCCCTCGTAAGCATCGGCAGATAGGCAGAGGTCTTTATGGTCCATAGCAATAGGCTTGGACGCAGACCCAACGCTGTCTTGATCTTTCCGATTCATTGAGGTACTCTGCAGGTACATCAGGAACAAAAACTTCAGGAACATAACAGACTTTCCTAGTTTCTTCATTTGTCTCTTTCCTTTCAAGTCGATACATCCCGTGGAGATAGTCGCAGCAATCGTTGTCACGTTTCTTGTCTAGAAAGTCACGCCCACAAGACTTGTCCACAACAGACACAGACAGCGCTCCCATCCCCAGCGTCTCCGTCGCCACTGTTTGTGCAGCCACAGTCCTGACCATGCAACTTCTCCTTCTCACACACATATATAATAATAATAATAATAATTTTATTTATAAAGCGCTGTTAACAAACAAAATGTAGGCTCAAGGCGCTGTAATAACTTTACAAACGCAAACACGACAATTTAAATAAAAAAACTAATCTAAAAAAGTTTTAAACAAGTAGGTCTTAATGTTCCTCTTAAAAGTGGTATAGCATATTGTCTGTCTGAGATCAATGGGGAGTGAGTTCCAAATCTTTGGTCCGTGCACTGAAAAAGCCCGCAGACCGTAGCTTATGAGGGAGAAACGTGGCACCACTAAAAGCGTTGAGTCCATTGAGCGCAGGGCTCTCTGGGGGACATATGGATTAATCAGTTCTTTAAGGTACAAGGGGATCTCATTGTTATATATACACTGACGACAAAGTGTCTATACATATGTCACAACATGCAGATGGTATGACGTGTTGTTATGCCGGGGATTTTACTTGAATTCAATAATTAACAAAAAATGACGATCTAGAATCACAATTGACGATTCTTTGATAAACAAAACTCTGGAACTTTATTTAAATATAACGTAAGTACAGTTTATGTACAAATTACAAATCAATGAGCATGAAACATATTACAAAGGCTTTTCAAACAGAGCTCTTAGAAACGTGACTGTCTACAAGGACCTTATTTTATCGACTCCTGGTATTACTTTCTTACTCCCCGCCAATTCTCTGGCGCTAACTCTTTTCAAAAAATGTCTTTGTTTAATTTCAAATCAACCAATAGATTTCAGACATACTAATCACGTCCCTTGGGTAAATCCTGACGTGTTGTCAAGTGTCTAAATTTGAGGGGTAAATCCCGAGGCTCCTGTCGAGGGCTTATATTTTCTTTTAAAAGTGAAATGTACAAACAATTCTATAATGTAATCTGTGACATATTACCCCCCCCCCTCCATTTAGCATTTGTATGGTAATGGAAATGCTCATATGTATTAAAATTATTTAAATATACACAAAATACCATACATGAAATTATAGAAAAATGGTTGAGGTAACATATGACAAAATAAAGTCAACTTGGAGATAAAAAAAATGTAAATGCAGTGAATAAAATTATTGATGACTTTGGACACCTGTTTCACTATTCAAGTGGTTATGAAAATGAGACAATGCTTGTCATGAACAATATCAAAAGTTGTACAGCGCATAATACTTGGATAAATTAAATCTTGAATTGAATAGGTTACTACTCTTCATGGTGCCTTATGATGAAATTAAAATATGACATTATAACTCATTTGGATAGTACTAATGTGAAAATGTGTACTTGGAAAAATATATTGCATATGAAAAATTGACATAGAAAAAATAATTGTGATAGTACATGACAATCTTCTGAGAAAATAGTACTCAATGTGATCAATCTTCTGAATAATAATACTCAATGTGATATAAATCTCAACATGTGTGAAGCAATGAAAAATTCCAATTGTCTGTCATGTATCTGTACTATTATAATAGGATATATGCAATAATATTATACCTGAAATAAAATACCTGAAATGAAATGCACATGATTTAAAAATTAAAATGTCTGATGCATGTCATATGCAAAGATTCTGAAACATAATAAACAAAGTATCTTGAATGAGTGACTTTCCTCAGTGGGTTGCTTGGTGCTGAAATAAATACAACATCTGATATAGAACTCCTGTGAAAAATGAGAAAACAAATTAATTAATTGATTAAGTATAACTGGATATTGTTCTTCCTTGACGAGTATGAATGATAATGGATCAAGTGACACTAAATATGGTATGGTACATATATAAAATGTAAGTGTGAAGTTCAGAACCCTTCTGAGTTGCCGTCATGGATGTGTGTACGCTTTTTCTAAACTTGAAGAAAAGGTCTTTCAGTTTATGAAGCTGTTGTCTCCAGATAATGTTTGATTGAACCGCGTTTGAGTTTGGTGAAAATAAGAACTGTCTGAAACCAAAACTCAATTTTCTGGTTGATGAACGTTGACGCTGTAGAACAATGGTAGCAGAATGCTTTGCGTTATAATGTTCAATAGAGCAATGACTGAACATGTCTGAGTTCAATCGGTCGATACAGCAATGTTGAAGAAGTTCATTTGTTCCTATCTAAAGAAAAAGTTGCCCCTTGAGTGGACGGAGGATGAAACTTGGTGTTGTCAATGTTGTTGCTTTCTGAGTTTCTTTCAAATTGCAGTACTGGAAATGTCTCAGAAACACCGGTAAAGAAATCTGCATGGTCTGTAAACACTTTAATGTTCTTCACTGTTTGTAGTGCTATGTCATTCAGAGTGATGACCTTGGGAATGTCAATGTTATTTGATGTTGGTAATGAAACATCTATCTCAGGAATGGGTGTTGATGATGTTTCTTCTTCCTCAGGAATAGTTGCTAAGCTTGTAAAATGTTCATCTTCTGCTTTGATGTCTTCATTATCTGTTTCATGGTAATGTTCAAACATATGAACATGAAATACTCTGGTAAACTTGTTGACATTGATTTCATAAAGCAGGTTGGAAATCTTTCTGGTGATGGTAAATGGACCTTGCCATTTGTAGAACAGCTTGTTACTCCAATCTGGTAACAGTAAATTGACTTGATCTCCTTGAGCAAAATATCTTGATTTCATGTGTTCATGTAATATTCTTTGACTTTCAATGTTCTTGGTTGTAATGGCTTCTTTAGTTGACTCATATTCTTTCAAATGAGGAATACTTGTATGAGTGATAGAGTCAGATTGAACAGTTTCACTTTTGTCTGGTATAGCCAAAGTTGATTGAATATAAGTATCTGCTTCTGGTTCATGAGACTTGTCTTGATTGTAGCAAAAATGTTCAATGCATATCATAGTATTGGTAGATAATGATGCAGATGTCTTGTTCAAATCTTGATGAATGAAGTCATCATCAGTGGTTAGGGATGGGAAAGTACTTGGTAGGGATGGGCTTGTATTGTCAGGTAGGGATGGACATGTAGAACTAGTAGCAGGTAGGGATGGACATGTAGTAACAGGTAGGGGTGGACATGTAGTAGGCAGTGATGTCCCTGTAGATTTGCTTGAGTCATGATGCCTAGATTCAATGTTGTTAATTCTGACTTTGTAGTCTGGTTCATTCTTTGTTTTAGTTATGTTGCTTTTCTTTTGAGTTTGTTTCTTCTCACAATAATCATGTTGACAATGTGAACAATTATTAATGTATTTCTTGACATCTTTGGTCAGGCTAGGCCAATAATATTCTTTGGCAATTCTCTTCTTAGTACTTGTAACACTCATATGTATGGTTTCATAAAACTCATGCTTGGCCTTGATTATTTGTTGTCTGTACTTCTGTGGTACATATATTTGTTCAATTATATTGTACTTGTGGAAAATAATCTTCTTGAGAAATCCATCTTCAAGATATGCTGTAAGCTTTCTTAATTGAGCTTTCTGGTATATTCTTGTTAATGTTGCATCATTCTTTTGTTCAGCTTTGAATTCGGTATTTTTCAATTCTAATAATTCTCGTTTTAGTTCTTCTTGCCGTCTTTTGTCATCTTCTCTGTCTATTTCAGCTAATTTATTATCAAACCATCTTTCTCGTTCATGTGAAGGAATATTGAGTTTTTCTGCTAAAGCTATGGCTTCACCTATTATGTCTGTTGTTGAAGTCATGTTACAATGTACTTTTGCTTGATATTCTTTTTCTTCCTGTCGATGAACCCATTCATCTGGTTTAGGTACTTGTTTTTCTTTAGCTATGTCAAATAATTCTAACCATCTTTGTGTTCTTATCTTTGGAGACATGTTGAAAAATATACCAACTTGGAATGTAGAAATATAGTAACGTTTTGAATATAACAAATCAATGTTAGTTATGCCGTAACTGGCTATGAAGTATAACTTTGTTTTACAGTAGAAGTACTACTGGAGTCGTAAGCTTGATATATAGAGTCTAGATCTATTGAGCCGAGTACTTTTTTTTTTCTGGTTTAACAGTTGGTTAAATCTGGTTTTCTGTTTACTTTGTGCTGCACAAATGATTATTTACTGGTCTTCTTTATAATGCCAGTTATTTGATTTACTGGTCTTTTTTATAATGCCAGTTATTTGATTTACTGGTCTTTTTTATAATGCCAGTTATTTGATTTACTGGTCTTTTATATTGCCAGTTATTTGCTTTACTGGTCTTTTTTTATTGCCAGTTATTATGTATATTGGTCTTATTCCTTTTGCCAATTACATATAATAATAGTTTTCGTGAGTTAGACGTAACTCTAACGAAAATCTTTATAAAAGAATTATCGATAACCAACTGACCTGTTAAACACAGAAATTCTGTCCTCCGTTAAATAAGAATGAAGTTCCTTTGAAGAGTTTAGAAATTGGTCCCAGATCTTGAATAAATTTCGTTAAAAGTTGTCCATGAACTTTTGTTCGTCGGAGAGTGCCAGATATGTCACAACATGCAGATGGTATGACGTGTTGTTATGCCGGGGATTTTACTTGAATTCAATAATTAACAAAAAATGACGATCTAGAATCACAATTGACGATTCTTTGATAAAACAAAACTCTGGAACTTTATTTAAATATAACGTAAGTACAGTTTATGTACAAATTACAAATCAATGAGCATGAAACATATTACAAAGGCTTTTCAAACAGAGCTCTTAGAAACGTGACTGTCTACAAGGACCTTATTTTATCGACTCCTGGTATTACTTTCTTACTCCCCGCCAATTCTCTGGCGCTAACTCTTTTCAAAAAATGTCTTTGTTTAATTTCAAATCAACCAATAGATTTCAGACATACTAATCACGTCCCTTGGGTAAATCCTGACGTGTTGTCAAGTGTCTAAATTTGAGGGGTAAATCCCGAGGCTCCTGTCGAGGGCTTATATTTTCTTTTAAAAGTGAAATGTACAAACAATTCTATAATGTAATCTGTGACAATATATATATATATATATATATATATATATATATATATATATATATATATATAGAGAGAGAGAGAGAGAGAGAGAGAGATAGATAGATAGATAGAGAGAGAGAGAGAGAGAGAGAGATAGATAGAGAGAGAGAGAGAGAGAGAATTTTATTTTGAATTTTTTATTGGTCCTAAAAGTTTGTATCGTCATATTTTAATTATGAAACTACAACGTTGCTTACCACTAAGACACGTACTTTCAATATGGTGAGCAAGCTAGTTAGTGTCTTACTGTCTGGAGGGTGTAGACATATCTTATGACTCGTTATCCAGCTGTTTGACGTTTAGTGAAGCATGTAGAAAAGTTTGTTTTTTTTAAACAAAAACTTATCTTCCAATTCTCCTGAACGTTGATAAAAATATAACAAGCTTACAGACGCTATGCTCAGTGAATCGCCTAGGGCCTCCAATTACATAAGGCCGGCCCTGTTAGTGGTCCTGTATTTGAAATGAATGGTAGTTTTGTTATTAGAGGTCATGTTGTCCTATTATATCTAATATAGACTATAATCTAGGATAAAAGGAACATTTAACGGGTTGACTAGTTCTGTGTATCTAGGATAAAAGGAACATTTAATGGGTTGACTAGTTCTGTGTATCTAGGATAAAAGGAACACTTAACGGGTTGACTAGCTCTGTGTATCTAGGATAAAAGGAACACTTAACGGGTTGACTAGCTCTGTGTATCTAGGATAAAAGGAACACTTAACGGGTAGACTAGCTCTGTGTATCTAGGATAAAAGGAACACTTAACGGGTAGACTAGCTCTGTGTATCTAGGATAAAAGGAACACTTAACGGGTTGACTAGTTCTGTGTGTCTAGGATAAAAGGAACACTTAACGGGTTGACTAGTTCTGTGTATCTAGGATAAAAGGAACACTTAACGGGTAGACTAGCTATGTGTATCTAGGATAAAAGGAACACTTAACGGGTTGACTAGTTCTGTGTGTCTAGGATAAAAGGAACACTTAACGGGTTGACTAGTTCTGTGTATCTAGGATAAAAGGAACATTTAACGGGTTGACTAGTTCTGTGTATCTAGGATAAAAGGAACACTTAACGGTTTGACTAGCTCTGTGTATCTAGGATAAAAGGAACACTTAACGGGTTGACTAGCTCTGTGTATCTAGGATAAAAGGAACACTTAACGGGTAGACTAGCTCTGTGTATCTAGGATAAAAGGAACACTTAACGGGTTGACTAGTTCTGTGTGTCTAGGATAAAAGGAACACTTAACGGGTTGACTAGTTCTGTGTATCTAGGATAAAAGGAACACTTAACGGGTAGACTAGCTCTGTGTATCTAGGATAAAAGGAACACTTAACGGGTTGACTAGTTCTGTGTGTCTAGGATAAAAGGAACACTTAACGGGTTGACTAGTTCTGTGTATCTAGGATAAAAGGAACATTTAACGGGTTGACTAGTTCTGTGTGTCTAGGATAAAAGAAACACTTAACGGGTTGACTAGTTCTGTGTGTCTAGGATAAACTTATCCTTAAATGTTCCTGTATATAGGATAAGTTATAACATGACGAGACTTTTCAACAAATTGCAGTGGAAAGAAATAGAGCTAAAAGCGATTCCCATATTCTAAAGAAATATAATACGATACTTATGTGAGATTCACAATTGGGAAAAATATGGGAAAATAAATAGTGTTCAGGAGACTTGGGATGAGATCTTTAGTATCCAAGAATTTAAAGCTTTAAAAAGAAAAAAAAATATTGTCAAACAACAACCACAGTCGATCAGTGTGAAAGAGCGATGGATAAAACGTTCTCAGCAAGGAGCAGTTCTAAGTGGATTTTATGATTCAATATAAAGAAGATATGCCAATAACAATTTATTGCCAGGCAAGGTCAACTCGTTCAGCTTTCTAGAGAAATATGTCGTTTGCAAATATGTAGACAAGAAGCTTTCAATATCATACATTATTCATCCATTTGCTTTGAACTGTATTGTTGTTTACAGGGATTTTTTTATGATATCATATGCAGGTTTGTGTATAAGAATTTTAAAAAATCTTCTTCACTGGCTGCCAAAATCATTTTTTTTTTCCAATGGTGTGAGGTGTTCCGGAATTTGGTCTAGCTAGAGATCTCGTAAAACTTTACCTAAGCAACATCTTCTATTTTTAATGTTGAAGCGAACATTTTGTCCACTTTGGGTCTAATCTGAACTTAATTTTTGAGTGTTCAAGAGTATTTAAGATCTGCATCTATTTGATCTATCACTCCTTTGAGTTCCTCATGGAACATAGGGCCTCGACAAAAACACGCCACTCTCCACAGTCTCTTATTAGCTTTTTGATGGTGTCCCAGCTCTTCCCGGTCTTCTCTGCTTAGAGTGGTCGGCCTCACAGGATTCGTTCGACTTTCCCTGCATAGCTTCATAAGTCTCCTTTGTGGAGCTCTACTTTCGCCTCTGACAATGTTTAGTGTTTGTGCTTTTGTTCTGGTTTCTATAACACTATTTTTTCCCATGGACAGGTTGTTAGCCTATCGCACAACCCCTGTGTCCCGGGGAGGGGGATGCACCTTTCGTCTGGCCTCTTTCCTAACAGACCTGTCCGGCTTGGTAGTACCTGCCAGGAGTGATGAGCTCCCGCCGGTATAGCTCTGAGGGTCATTGAGGCACTCAAGCTGTCACACCACGGCAAGGTATGTGCATCAGGTGACGGCAGAGGTACCTAAAGATCCCGAAATAAAAAAAAAATTCAAGTCTTCATCAGGACTCGAACCCGGGACCCCCAGTTCGGAAGCCAAGAGCTTTACCGCTTAGCCACCGTGCCTCTAAGCTATTTATATAAGATAATATAATTTTAAAAAATCATTTGAATAACAAGGTTAAAACTCAGATAGTTAACTAAAGTACAATTATTAATTTCACAAATGTGAAATGAAATCTAAAGTCTCAACCTGCCAACCTGCTTAAATGAGTTTTACTACCGTAGACCGCCATTTACAAGTGTTCAGACTAGATTAGGAATTAGTTATTTGTTTTCTAGAAAGGACGAATTTGGACTTTTTGACAATGACGCGACTAGTAAAAACAAGACTAGGATTTTAGCAAGAATAGCGAAATGTTAACAGACGGCTTTAGAAAGGTATTTTTTATGGACGTACAGAATTAGCTTGACGACATTCGACGGGTTCCTTCGTTATTATTAAACGTCTTATTCGACATTTTCTATCAGCGTCGACTAACTTATATTGTTGGCTGAAGCGCCCAACACATCTCATAGACCCCCAATTCATATTTTCACTCTCGTGGACCCCTTGGAATATTTCGTAGACCCCTGAGGGTCTAAATAGACCACTTTGGGAATCACTGGATTATTTAGATCGAGCATTACAAAATTTAATTGAAGGGCTTTAACTTGGCCTAGTTACGCTAAGTGATTTCATTGGTGACAGAATGAATTGGTTGGTTGACAAGAGTATTTCAAAATATAATGTCTGAAATACATCATAGCAAAGACATCCTATTCTTATTGAGATTTATTATTTTTTTTTGTCACAGGGTTGGAGTATCCTGGTTCCAGCACACTCTGGCATGTCAGACTATTGTCTTCGTTACATATTTAAGCAGCTACTTGTCCGCCTGGATGGTCGTCATGGTGACCATAGAGAACTACATCCATGTGCGGCATTCGCAAAGGGCGAAGACTCTGTGCACACCATTCAAGGCCAAGATGATCTCCCTTGGATTTATTCTGTTGGGTCTGGCATGTTACCATTTCTCGTTCTGGACAACGACCAGTGAAGCTAGTGGCAATAGACACGTTTGTACTACGAAACTGGGTAAGATTGCATGGGTTTCCTTGGGTTGTTCGGGTCATTTTTTTTTTTGGTTCTATTTAGCCAATGTTATTTTGTTGTTGTTGTTGTTTGTTTGTTCTAATTAGCCATTGTTTGGGGTGTTTTGTTTTTTTTTGAGAGGGGGGAGATAGGGTTGGTTTTGACAGGCATGTCAATGACATATAGCTAGTACCAGAGGGTCGCATGCGAACATTTAACTCTTTCTCTCCGTAATTATTTACCACATTCTGGTGGAATCAACGTTGGTATCGTCAGTTAGGAGAGAAAGAGTTAAATGTACTAATGCTACTCGCGAAGTAATTACTAGAATTCGGTCTTCATCTTAAACTTCAAAGACTTGTATTTACCCTAGACCTGTGGCAGAAGCTTAATTACTTATGCAAAACTGAATAGACTGAATTTTCTTGCATGTCATTGTCACAAACCGCTGTGAGCCCACAACCGTTTGTGTGTGTGTAGCAGAACAACCGCAGTCCACTACCATGGCCTTAGTTATTGTGTAAAGTTTTAAGTTGATTTCTGTTATTTATATTTTAGATCTAATGTCATTATTTATGTTTTAATATATTTTAATTAGATTTGTTTATTATTGAAAGGGGGAAATAAGTATTTTTAGCGGCCCCCGTAAGGGGAAAAAGCCGCTATTAGGTTTGTGCAAAATGTCCGTCTGTCCGTCTGTCCGTCTGTCACACTCAGATCTCGAAAACTAGAAGAGATATGAAAAATATTATTTCATCATTAAATCCGGCTTGAAAAGTTTAGGTGCAACGGCTACTTTTGGTTTTCTAAAAGCAAACCGTTTAATTTATAAAATTAATTATGCAAGCGATTTTTTCATAAAAATACACCAATTCTAAAACAATTACGTAAATGTAAGGGAGGCAATGTTACAATATGCTAACAAAGATGTACAATTTTTGTGTATTTTCAGTATCACTAAGTCAAATATATTTTTAAAATGTACAGGAAATGTTTACAACATATACAAATAATAGTTAAAGACGTTTTTTCTGGTCAACTAGCTGCTAAAATTAAAAGAAAACATTTCTGTTTGTTTATAAAGGGTAATAATGCACTTTGTATGTAAATATCACGCACATTTTTTTAAATGGACTTTTTATGCAGCGATTTTCGTGCAGTAGCGTAACGTCGCAACATGATCAGGTGCTAAACCAATTCCTTAAACTTTTTTTAAAAATCAGATTTTATTTATTTTTTGTTTAGTGCCCCCCATCCGAATAAAAGAAGCTTATTTTTGTGCGTTTTGTCTGTTGGTCGGTCTGTCCGTCACGATTAGATTTAAAAAACTAGAACTCTAAAAGCTATTGAAAATCTGATTTTCCCTTTAATGTTCCTCCCATAACATCTCAATAGTTTTAAGTATCTAAAATTGATTGTTCCGGATTTTTTTGTGCAAAACTAATCAACGCCAACAAATGTTTGTTTGCTCTTCTAACTTATATTACATTCAATTTCCATGCTTAAACGTTGCAAAAACACATTATCAATAATATGTTGTTCCGTTTTTATGTAAATAGCATATTAATGCTAAATCATAATCTCTATACTGACTTATATTTCATTAATTGTAAAAATGTTCCGGATATTGTTTTATAAAACATGAATTATGTCTAATCATTGTTTGAAATCGCATAAGGCTTTTAAAAAAAGTAATTTACTAGAATTGATTACTGAAAATTACTTTTTAGACATTTAATTTTCTTGTAAAACATAACATAGAAGTTTTGTAATCGATAAAGAAAGTTCCGGATTTTGTTTCTTGCAAATCGTCGCCAAAAATTTCCGAATTTATTTAAAAATTTACTAACGCCAAATAATTGTTTGAACTCCCTCTTCTAATTAATAAACAAATAATCTTCTCATTTACGAAATAATGTTTTTACGGATTTTTATGAAAAATATTTTAACTCACTACTCTCTTACAGTACATTTAACTTTCTACCTAAAACATTAAAAAATCTAATTATCGTTAATATTATGTTCCGATTTTTAAGGAAAACAGAATCCAAACACCAAAGTAAGGTATGAAAATCTCTCCACGTGGCTGTAGTACATCTAATTTTTATACGAGACCATCCAAAAAATTTAATTAACGGTATTACATTTATCTGAAATTCTCTTTTTCTTTTACTATTTATACAAACATCCGGAACAATCTATTATATAAACTTTTCAATTGTGTTCATACCTAAAAATTATTGCGATGTTTTGAAACGTAAAATAAAGGTTAATCAATTTTTAATAACTTTTAGTTGTTTTTTTTATATCAAGATAACGGACAGACCGACTGACAGACAAAACGCAAAAACAATGTGGCTTTGATCCTTTTTAAATAATATCTATTAGAACTCAGTGCACCAATGTCTATGAACCCTCGTTAAATATCTCGTGTAAATAAAGACATTTTTTTTATGGTACCGGTACTAGCCTATTGTGAGGTAATGGAATTTTTTTTCTTTGACGTCATATGAATGGACTTTTTAAATGTAATGTTAAAAGAACGCACTCGGTGCACCAATGTCTATTAACCCTCGAAAAAATTGCTTGTATTAATGAAAACATATTTTAGTCTAACTAAGCCGTGTGACGTAGTGTTTTTTTTTTCCTTTGACGTCACATGGAATGAATTCTTTAAATGAAATGCTAAAAGAACGCACTCGGTGCACCAATGTCTATGAACACTCGAGAAATGGCTCGTGTTGATAAAGTTGATTTTTAGTCTAGCTAGGCCTTGTGACGTAGTGTTTTTTTTTTCCTTTGACGTCATATGGAATGAATTCTTTAAATGAAATGCTAAAAGAACGCACTCGGTGCACCAATGTCTATGAACACTCGATAAAAGGCTCGTAATGATGAAGGCGATTTTTATTCTAGCTAGGCCGTGTGACGTAGTGTTTTTTTTCTTTGACGTCATATGGAATGAATTCTTTAAATGAAATGCTTAAAGAACGCACTCGGTGCACCAAAGTCTATGAACACTCGATAAATGGCTCTTATAGATGAAGGCGATTTTTAGTCTAGCTAGGCCGTGTGACGTAGTGTTTTTTTTCCCTCTGACGTTATATAGAATTAATTCTTCAAATGAAATGAAAAAAGAACTCGGTATAGTAATGTTTATTAAGCCTCGTTATGTGACTCGCGTTTAAAAAAGGAATGATATCTTGATTTAGATCTAATCTAGATTTTTTAAACTAGATCTAGATTTTTATTACAGTATATCTAGATCTGGATTTATATTCTAATTAAAATTATTTTAGAGTCTAGATCTAGAATTTCTAGATCTAGTTTAGACTAAAATAGACTAGATTAAGATGTAGAATTTCAATTTCTAAACTTAAAGTGTAAAAAAAAAGTGTAGATTTTCATTTCCAAACGTTTTGATCAATATTGTAATGTTTTAATATACTAAAACTAATCTACTATTTTTTTATTAAATTTAAATTTACGGCAAATGAATCTTTGAAACATTATTACTTTTGACCATCGGATGGCTGCCTGGTCGTGCGGTTTGCGCGCTGGACTGTCGTTCAGATTTATGGATGGCCCAGGGTTCAAACCCTGCCCGCTCCCATCCCCCGTCGTCCTGCGGGAGGTTTGGACTAGGAAGTAATTATCTTCAACTCTGAAGGAACATCCGAAACGTGTAAAACATTTTACATCAAAATTAAATCACCTCTTGAATATTATTTGCGAATATGCAGATCCGACAGGGATCCTACTTCGACGGGGGCCGCCTCTGAGTTTGTGTAACACAAACTCTCTTTGTAATCTTGTTTTTTTGTGCTTTAATGTTTATTTTGTTGTCACGGGACCAGAGTACCTAGGCTACAACGAGGGCGGGGTGATCTGGGAAATCTGGGGAAAGGGGCAGTGGTCATCACTGGTCAGATACTGATGATGCATGTAGACGTAACCACTGAGGTTATGCGTCACTGATGATGCAAGGGGACGTAACCACTGTGTTGCGGTGTAGTCCACGTGGGAGGAATTTTTGCTCTGAGAAAAGCAGAGTTAGTTGGCGTCGGTCTTGTAGAGCGGACGGTTGTATTTCCCGCTTCTGCTTGTCTTCTCAATATTGTACGAGAAACTGATAGTGAAATCTAACGTTGATAGCGATTAGAGACCTTAGTTTAGTAGTTGATGTACCTGTATATAACGTTTCATTTGGAAGTTTATATGTTGTGTGTAAATAAAGTTACAGTTTAAAGTTATAGTTTCTAACTATATTCCGGTGTTTAGTTTCATATCTTAATTATATAGACTAACACCAAAATCGCGACAGGGCTAAAGCCACCAAAGTTCCAGCGTCAACAGTCGGGCCTCCTGAATCACCCTAGACTACGACCAGTTCAAGCAGGCGCCAGCACACTGCTAGCGTCTTGTGACAGCCATTGCAGCAAACTTTTAGGATTAAATCTTTAAGAAATGTGTATGTAGCTTCAGGACAGAAGACCAAATTGTTAAGTTGCCTAAATCAACCATGAAAATCAAAGACATTGCAGAGTTTAAGTCATTGATAAACAGGCATGACTAGATTGATACATGAAATTAGGACGTAGTTATCATCTTTTTTTGAAGTAACGTCTGTAATACATAAGATAAGATAAGCTACAATACATAAACAATAAATCTTATAAATAAAAAAAAAACACAAGCTAATAACACACTTAAGAACACAAGCTAATAACACACTTAAGAACACAAGCTAATAACACACTTAAGAACACAAGCTAATAACACACTTAAGAACACAAGCTAATAACACACTTAAAAACACAAAAAGATAAAGGCAAATGTTTAATTTCATATAATAGGAAACATTCCCCAGTACCATTAAAGCATGGAACGGGTTGCCTGTAACAGCCAGGAAAACCAAAGACTTAACTGAATTTATATCTATATGCACGACAAGACGAACACATGGATATGCTTGAGACGTAACTATCTTCGTACTGGAACGTCAGTAAAAGGCATATATAGGAGAGCTATCAATCAATGCGATGCTAACGAATGTATAAATAAATCAGATTTATCACTAGAGTTTTGGTGTAAACGGCATTAGAAAATAGTCTCAATACTTAGATTACATCACATGTTGTCATCTAAAAAAGTAAAAGTAAAGTTCCCCTTTCAGACCTTGTGGTCTATTGGGCAAATGATGTAAAGGTCATCTGTTTCTGTGGCCGACTGTTAACGAGGGTGTCATGTGGCCAGCACAACGACCAACCGCCTTTACTTTTCCCTGATGTCAGGTACCCATTAGAGCTGGGTGGACTCAGAGGTGCTCAAGGATCCCGAAATTGAATATCCCAGTCTTCACCAGGATTCGAACCCGGGACTCCCTGATAGGAAGCCAAGCGCTTTACCACTCAGCCACCGCGCCTCCGTTGTCATCTAAGATTATTCAAAAATAATTTGAACAAGATTTTAACTCAGTTGTCTAGAACTATTCAAAAGAGATCTAAAAATATAGATACGCGGTCGCTATGTGTAATTATATCGGGTATTTACTTGATTAGTATTAACACAGTAGAATTGTTGTAACAAGATTAAATTTCGTGTTTCTCAATCTTTTACCTGTAACTCCCATCAGTGCCGGCCTTAGGTAATAGGAGGCCCTAGGCGAAGTGAATTGGTGGGCCCAGAATGTAATACACACATTTTTAAAAAAAGACCGGAAAATACGCAATGAAGTAAAAACCTTCATGTATCTATGTCTATGTATCTATTTCATAGACATATATATTTTATATTTCTATATGCATATGATCTAAACCAACAAAGAAGTTAAATTCAAATAACGCAATATCCCTAAGCGTTCAATTAGCGTTCCGTGAGATTCTTTAAACATATTCTTACAGTTGTCGTAAACCGATTTTTCTGCTCAGTCCACGCGCAGATAGCACAGATGTGCTCCATGGACGATTCATGATAACTACACTAGAAATAACGTTTCGACCTTTCACCAAAAGGAACAAGCAAATGGTCTTTTAACTAGAAGATCTAAACATTTGTGAATAAACCTTGAATTAAAGGAGAGGCTTAAAGCTAGGGTAGTAGACATAGGGCTATTGAGCTCTGCTAAGGTAAGATTCGATCCATATTTCGCAATTTTTTTCACACAAAAAAATATGCGAGGCCCCACCAATCGGAGGCCCTAGAAGGCTGCCTAGTTCGTCTAAGGCCGGGCCTGCTGCCACCCCCACAACCCCCGAACAAAAAAAAATTACCTTCGTTATTAGGTTGCAAACTCTTCATGGATGGACATTGAGTGGGCATAGCTTTAAAAAAAGAACTCTAAGAATACTCCTAGAAATCTGATATTCCTAGAAATCTGAAAGTTTTCTATGCCTTTGGGAAAACATTTGCTTGTTTATTGGCCACGCAATGATAACTCTGGTTTGACCGCTATGATTTTTAAAAAATATAATCATCTTAAAAATAAATTTGACTCTTTGGAACCACGCTTTCAGTCCCGTATTCGACTCACATGTTCTTGTACAGTTTGCGCACCGTCTTATGCAGAAATGAGCTGGACTGTTGTTGAAGAACTTGATTATGCAAGTTCACTGGAAAGACTTCTTGCAAAATTGAATTACAAGAAATAAAAAGAATGAGAAATTACAGAACACCACCAGGTTTGTTAGGAGGAATCGATTTTTAAAGGACATTTTTTTTCTATGCTTCCTTTTTCCACTCAGAGTCAAGAACGAGATATGAGATCTCTCAATAAGATTAATTGATCAATAATTTTTTTTTTTTTTAATGTGACTTGAAAGGTCCTAGACACTGTAGCCATACAAAGTACATGTCAGGATAGAAGTACATTGTTTTTAACTTGATAATTACATTATCCTTATATCTGTTTTATAAGTGCTTCTTTTTATAGTGGGTTTTTTTTATAAAGAAAATCTTATATTTCAAAGCTTAAATCAACTCACTCTGTCTGTCGGGCACAACGTTTGAACTCGGTATTTTTCCCACACCTAAACTTGGATAAAGTTGAAATTTTGAACAATTATTTCTTTTACCAGACCAAAGAAGAATACATTTTTTAAAAAATATTGCTTAAGTAACTATTAATAATTAATTTTTTGGTTTCGTATCGAAAAGGGAAAGAAATCGAACTTCACGGATGTGGTGGTATAAGTTGGATTAATCCTCTTTCGGAGGCTTGACCCCTGAGTGGGCAAGTTTTTGTATGCATTTAAAAAGTGATCACGGTAACATTTACTCAGATACCCCCTTCTTTCCCCTCCCCCTTTCCCAACTGGTCCAGACAAGGGATAGGATCATAGCGTATTGAGAAACCTAAAGGCATGAAATTGTGCTAAACAAAAACAATTGCTAAAAATATTTCTAATCGCAAAGATCTATGATGTCGATGTGTTGAAAGGTAAGCTGTCCGATTGAAGCCAATTTCTTGCAATCTTTGCAGACTCTCCCCAACTGATGTCGACTGCCATGAAATTCTTCCAGGGTTTTTGTCTTTTTGGTCGCCAAGTTATTAGCGGGCCCCGAAAGGGCAAAAGACGCTATTAGTTTTGATTTTGTGTAGAATGTCTGTCCGTCCGTCCGCCCCGTTTAGATCTCGTAAACTAGAAAAGGTAATGAAAATCCGACATCATAATATTTTAGACCATTCAAAGTTCTGATGCAACGACTACTTTTTTCATTTCTGAAAGCGAAAAATATAACTTTTTAAATCACTCATGCAAGCAGTTTTTTTCATCAAAATACACCGCTTTTACAACTATTCACTTTTAATAGTAACAAACACGGGAGGATCTGCGCGGTTACATACATGTACCAATAGTTTTTGTTTAGCGCAATTTCATGCTTTTAGCTTTCTCAATGCGCTATGATCCTATCCCTTGTTTAAACCAGTTGTGAAAGGTGTAGGGGGAAGAAAGAAGGGGACATCTAGTGATTTTTGTAATACATTTAATATTTATAAAAGGTGAACGAGCAGAATTCGAACTTGAAGGCTAATGCCTTCTCAGCCTCCTCGAGTGTTATTCAAATTTTTATGAAGGTCGATTTTATGTGCCTTTCTGTTGAGGCTCTCCAGGATGTCTTGTATGCTCTCATTAAGCCCGAACAGTGCAAAGTCGTCGGCAAAGTCCGTCAGTCGATTCAGTTTACGCCGTAAAAATACCGAAGGCAGTCAGTTTCATCGCTCTTTTCATTATGTGGTTAAAGAGGAAGTGGAGTGGAGACACAAGTTACCCCTGTCTTACATCTGTCTTACGTCTGTCTTACCCCTGTCTTACATCTGTCTTACGTCTGTCTTACGTCTGTCTTACCCCTGCCTTACATCTGTCTTACGTCTGTCTTACGTCTGTCTTACCCCTGTCTTACCCCTGTCTTACAACTGTCTTACGTCTGTCTTACGTCTGTCTTACATCTGTCTTACGTCTGTCTTACCCCTGTCTTACCCCTGTCTTACATCTGTCTTACCCCTGTCTTACATCTGTCTTACCCCTGTCTCACATCTGTCTTACCCCTGTCTTACATCTGTCTCACATCTGTCTTAACCCTGTCTCACATCTGTCTTACCCCTGTCTTACACCTGTCTTACCCCTGTCTTACCCCTGTCTCACATCTGTCTTACATCTGTCTTACATCTGTCTCACATCTACATCTGTCTTACATCTGTCTTACATCTGTCTTACATCTGTCTCACACGTGTCTTACATCTGTCTTACATCTGTCTCACACCTGTCTCACACCTGTCTCACATCTACATCTGTCTTAAATCTGTCTCACACTTGTCTCGATGTTAATATTTCTTTTGTTTTAATGCAGCAAATGAACTAGTGCATGCAGTGTAGTGAATTAGTAAATGCTGTGCAGTGAATGCATTGTAGTCAGCTTATGTATTATAATGATTTTACAGCTTTAAAAAACAACATCCTGTTTTCTATTTTCCTCTTACAGAGTATTTCGCACTACACGAAATATTTACCTACGTAGACACGACCTTGACATTAGCCCTACCATCACTTCTGCTGTTTGTGTTTACCACAGGAATCGTCTGCTGTCTTTTGGTTCTGGTGAAAGGAAGCGAGTGTCGTGAGTCCTGTGAGTTCACAGAATTCTTGATTTACACATTTTTAAACGTGATTAGAAATTTACATTTTCTAGACAGACTTTTGGTGATATCCACGCATCCGCCATGTCCGCAACTGACAGTCTAGTTTCCGGTCTAATTATAAACTATTTTGTGTCATCAAATAGACGAGGCTAGATCTAGTAGCAAATTCAAAGGCTAACCACCAAAGATGTTTTTGTCATTTGATTTTAAGTTAGGGTTAGGATAGTTTATTGGTCTTTCTCTGCTACAATCGACTGCACAATCAATCCAGTAAACAGGGTAAGTAAGCCAGAAACGATTTTTAAAAATACTTGACCAGTTATAGTGTAAACGTATACACTGACCCTTAGAATATTAGAAAAAAAACTCAAAAAAAAATTTTTTTGAAAAAGATTATTGAAGAAAAAGAACCGAACAATTCATGTTCTATCTCTTATTACTGCCAGATTTATCTCCATTTTCTATATAAAACAAAATAAATGAATTACCACTTATTAATGAACTGATTGTTTTTTTTTTAATATTGATTCGTGATTATTTATTAAAGTTTCAACTGGTTCTAGATCCGAAAATGGGAAGTGTTAGAAATAATGTGTACAAAATTGGTACCAGACAGACAGACAGGCAGACAGGCAGAGTTGATACAAGCGTGGTATAAAGGGTCAAGAATAAGAGTAGTTTCTGGAAACGTCCTTAGATCCGTGTCCATCGTTCTGTTTTTGTTGGTCATTTTAATGTCAGTCTAGCTACCTTATTAACAAATAATAATAATAATGATCTTTATTATCCATACGGAAATGTGTCTTACAACCTGTAATGATACCTCTACCACACACTTACGTGATTTTCATGCCCTCTCATTTATTTCACTTTCAGATATATTCTCATTTATTGTGTGTGTTGCGTGTTTGAAATGAATAAATAATAGATACTATGAAGTTATTACTTGCGACTTAAAGAAGAGTAAGTACTCGTTTCGGACGATGTAAAGGTCATCGTTTTCTGTCGCTCAAGGTTGACGAGGATTTCATGTGGCCAGCACAATGGCTAACCTCTTTTTTTCTTTTCCCCAACTAATGTGAGGTAATCTTTAGAGCTGGGTGGACTCAAAAGGTGCCCTAAGGATCTCGAAATTAAACATCTCAGTTTTCAGAAGGTTTCGAACCCGGGACCCCTCTCGGTTCGGAAACCAAGCGCTTTACCACTCGGCCACCGCGCCTCCATTAATTTCGAAAAGTATTATTGAATAATCTATTGAAATAACGCTATACCAATTTTAAGTTGATTACTGATATTATTTACGAATGGCAAAGTCTTAACCATTTATAGGACGCATAGATATTGCACTACGATTTAAAAAATGGTAAACAAGTGCACTAAAAATTATTACATGGTTTTAAAGCATATAGTTAATCATTACTTCCGCTTTCTGTACACCGAATACACCAAATTGATTGCTATTTATGGAGTTGCCTCCATTTTCTGAACATTTTCTATTTAGGTCAGACGTGCTGGTCCAAATATAATAACTTTCGTACCTATTTCTAAAACTTTCTAATCGTAATTAGGGACATCATTTGAAATTGATAAGAGAAGATAGACGTGGCTCGTTTCTTTAAAAAGCTTCAGCTCTTCCAGGTCTATACTTGTTCCTAACCCTGACCATTCATTGCAAGACCTTGTCCTATTCCTTAAATAGAATATGAAAGAAGTGAAATATAAATGTAACTTTGTATCAATGTTTTGTTAATAAGGAAAATGCATTCTATCTACAGGTAAACGAGGACCGACAGGTACTTTTCAAATATCCCCATTGACACAAATCACAGTCATGCTCCTGGCCGTAACCTTCTCCTTTATTCTGTTTCACACTCCCAGTCACGTGGTCAGGCTCTGGATGATTTGCGAGGCTTTCCTCACGACGGATCCGAACCAACTCCTTCCAGCTTTGCGACTCCAGCGCGTGTTCGAGATTCTGTACTACACGAATTTTGCCACCAACTTCTTGACTTTCTTCTTTACTGGATGACAGTACAGAAGAGTTCTAAAGCTTCGCTTAATGAGGTTTCTCTGCAGAAAGAGTTCTGTTACATCGGCTGCCTACCTCTGAATAAATGTATCTTCTCGCCGGATAGCATATCAGATGTCTTTCATGTTAAGTTAACATCTAGAAAATATTATTTACCACAAAAATTAAAAGTAATGAATATCTTTTTTTAAAATTATTATTATTGTGTGTGTGTGTGTGTGTGTGTGCAAACTAAGCACTCACACACACACGCGCATGTGAACACAGAGAAAAGCTGGGAAAACCGATTTTATTTCACGTAAGTTGAAAAGCGTCCGATGTCTATCAATTGTATATTAGATTTATCTTGGCCGTAATGGTCTTGTTTTGCAGCCTTCATTGGAACGGGGCCCAGTATGAAGACCACCTTCCCCGCTTCGAACCTCGCGCCCCTCCGGTCCAAGTATAAAAGTAGCCTTTCAGGAAGAATCACATTAGCTCTTAAGATGAAACTAGCCACTTTCACATTTCCCACACTTTCCCACTCACACTCCACAGGGCCGGTCTTAGGCATAGGCAGCCACCTAGGCCTCCGATTGGTGGGGGCCTCGCACAAGACTCGAAAACATTTATTAGAGACGAAATATCGAAACTTGTGCCCAAAGTTGTTGTTGGAGTCACTATGTTTTAGATATATTAAGTAATTTTTATTTTTCTAATTCATTTGAGGCCATCAAATTTACTTCGCCCAGGGTCTCCAATTATCTAAGTCCGGCCCTAAACACCAATACACACTTAAAAGTAGTAAAAGTAAAGTACCCCGATATGAACTTGTGATCTGTAGGGAAGATGATGTCAAGTTCACCTGTTTCATGGCCGACGGTTAACGAATGTGTCCAGCACAACGACCAAACACTTTACTTTCCCCCAACAAATGTCATGTACACATTAGTGTTGGGTGGACTCAGGGGCACCCTTAAAATCCCAATGTTAAAAATTTCTTTACAAAGACTCGAACCCGGGACCCATGGGTTCGTAAGTTAAGCGCTTTACTACTCGCCCACCACATACGTACATTGTTACTCAGTATTTGAAGCCCATCCTGATAAAGGTAGACCAGGGAATGGTCAGTGCAGGACACAATGTAGCAACATTCCCTTCCAAACTACTACCTCTTGAGGCGGTCTTAAGGAATACAGATAGCCCCTTCCAGGTTCCCTAACCATTCGATACATAAAAAGATTGTAATGTATTTTTTTAAAATAAATTATAGGATTGTTTTAGAGGTATCCCACACTTGTAATATGTTGTTATGTTTGTATATAGATTTACGATGTTAGTCTAAAAAGGGGTATGTACAATGCTTTTATTCTTTGCCTGTTGTATATTATACATTCGTTGTTGATTTGTTTTTTAAATAAATGTTGTTACTTAAAGCGAATGTACATTTAACTTGTATTTATCTAGATGGCTGCCTGGTCATTTGGTCAATCAATCGCTGCTCATTTAGTTGCGCCACTTTCATAGACTGAACCTCTATACGTCCACCTTATTAATTATAATATTAATTGATTTCGCATTGTTATAAAAATGCGCTACAATGAAGGATACTTCTGAAAAACATAACAACATGTATAACATACTTTTCTGTTAGCCAGATACACCAAAGAGCTAGCTAATTATAATTGTGCGCCATTGTTGAGCATCTCTAAATTAATGTGTCAATCTTTATTTTTGTTTTTCATAATTATTTCATAATCTTATTTTTTATCTCATCGATTTTTCTTCGTGTCACATCATTGATTGATGGCTATTGCGACATGAACTAGTCGGGAAACACGCAGAACACTTTTTTTTTATCATAACTCACGTAAAAAGTGAAATTTCGTGGGGAATTGTGGGTAGGCCTCGCTCGGGGAGCGGACCACATTGTCAGTTGAGCTGTAGTCCTTGAAAAGGATGGACGTACGTTAAAGGTTTATACAAGTTGAAGAGTTCAGTATACAGAAAGCAACTAAGACTACTTGAACGCTTTCACCAATAATGCTTGAGCTCCATCACTACAAACAGCGATGTCCTTGCCAACACCGGTATGGGCAGCATAGAGGGACTTCTGATGGTTCGACAGTTACGCTGGGCAGGGCACGTATCACGTATTGGTGGCGAACGTATGCCGAAGGCTGTCTTTTTTTGGTGAGCTAAAAGGTGGTCGACGTAACAGAGGTGCCCCATGGAAACGCTTTAAAGACAAGCTTAGGCGCCAACTTGCCTTAGCTGACATAGAAGAGAGCATCTGGTTGTATGCGGCCCAGAACGAGACAGCTGGAGGTCACTCACAAAGGCCGCGGGATACACATTTGAGACCAAAAGAAAATCCGCTGCCGAGGACAGACGCAAACGACGAAAAGAATATCTAAATCGACCACCTGCAGACAATGGTTATTCTTGCCCTTGATCTGGCAAAATATTTAGGTCACAGCTAGGGCTGCGCAGCCACGGGAAATACTGCATTCCTCACTAATCTTCGTACAAGCCATATTTTATTTAATTAGAAGATTAAGAGCATATGTAAAAGTTCAGTATTTTTATGATTTGGAATATTGTCGTGTGATATATTATTCATTGTGCCTTTAAAGATGGATTGTGTATTTCATTTTATGTTCAATAAATGTTCTGTCTGCTAATCAAGGACTTAATTGGTGAACTTTAATATTTGTTGTGCTGTACTAATTAGAGTAGACATACGCGACAACAAGTAGTGCACCAGTTCAAGTGAGAAGAAAGTATATTTTATAATCACACAGCAGATACTTTAATAAACACCAGAAGAGGTGTTACAACAATCAAATGTCACATAATTTAGCGTGACACTTTGTACATGTTTTTTAAAAGGCTTGTTATTTGACATGCCCGATTCTGTAAAATTCTAGGTTTTTCTTGTATTTTATCCAATCTTCTTAATTATAGGGTTACCAGACGTCCGGCAAAGGGAGGCCATGTCCTCCTTTTTGGGGTTGTGTCCTCCGTCCAGCAGACATTGGCCTAAAGTATAAAAATGTCCTGCTTTTTCACACCAATTGGATATTATCCATCGTTCGATTTTTAATCATTTATATCTTCTGGATTAATTGCAAAGCTCACTCATAGACAGCCCTGTTACCAAGTAAGATGACAGCCTCCTTCTTGAACAGGTGTTAGTTTAAAAAAAACAAACAATTATTAACAAGGTTACAAATACAGTTTGTGTGGAAACACAAACTCAAAATTGGCCCATAATGTTGTCCACCCAGGCAGGTAAATTGGCAACTTTCAATATTTTCAGAAAGAATATCAAAATGAAATTCTATCAAAAACAAATGACAGAGAAGAATGGAGAAAGAAGGTTGATAGATCTTGTGTGGTGCCCCAACGTTCCAGAAGATTAATGGATGGGTGAAGTTAGATTTGAACCTGGCCTAACTTATGTCATATAATAATAAGGCTTGTGTTCGAGTCCGAAGATCAGTGAGGAATGCAGTATTTCCAGTGGCTGCGCAGCCCAACTGTAACCTACATATTTTTGCCACAACCAGGGCAAGCATAACCATTTTCTTTTCGTCATATAATGAGTATGATTGATCTTGTTGTTTTTAAAGGGTCAATCTCTTATTCAAAGCCTCAAGAAAAAAACAACATTTCCGTAAAAAAAAAAAAAAAAAATTCTATGGTCTTCATTGTGCGCTGCGGTACATGCGATAATATGAAAAACTACTTAATAATTAATGTTTAAAATTAGGTTCCACTAAATAGATTTTTTTCTCTGTAAATGTAGTATGACAGTACTTACTTAACTTAGCAATACAATTTTAAATTAAAAAAAAATTTTTTTTAGAAAAATCCAAAAACGTTAGTATAAATGTGTTAAAAATATGGTAATAGTCATCTCTTTTACTAAATAGCCTCCCGTGTTTGTAACTATTAATAGTGAATAGTTGTAAAAGTGATGTATTTTTATGAAAAAACTGCTTTCATAATTGATTACATTTTTCAATTTCAAAAAAAAAAAAAAAAAAAAGATGTTGCATCAGAACTTTGAATGCTCTAAAATATTATGATGTCAGATTTTCACTATCTTTTCTAGTTTTTGAGATATAAACAACGGAATGGACGGACGGACTGACGGACAGACAGACCACACAAAACTAATAGCGTCTTTTCCCCTATCGGGGGCCACTAAAAATAAAAGAAGATCTTCTAGAGTTTATTTTTCTCATTCCGAGACTTGATGATTAAGTTACAGCAGTGGTTTTATTATTATTTTTTTTTAAACATCGTTACGTGGGTACTATGAAGCGTGCGTGCGTGTGTGTGTGTGGTACTATGAAGCGTGCGTGTGTGTGTGTGTGTGTGTGTGTTTCTATGGTGACGGTGGGAAAAGGTTATCGATTGCTTGTGAATGATGCAACATAGGTGGCGTTGTCGTCACTTGGTCTTAGAAGAGACAACTCCAGAACGTAAGACTGAAAGTTTCTGTTATTGTAGTGAGTTAGATTTTGTTAAAGTCTACTACATTTATTTGATTCCATATTAAGCAGATTTTTGTCTCTATTGTAAATTTTTTTTTTAGTTTTGTTAACAAAAGGAAGTTATTCAAGTTTCTAAAAGTTTTATTAGTTAAGCTATATTACGCCTACAACGGTTTAGTTGTCCACCAGCACTTTGGTGCTATAAGTCAACGGTAACAACAATGGGCAAAAGAGGGAAATACATCCTCCAGTGAGAGGCACTTTTCTCATAATATTCAAACCCAAAAAAAAAAAGATGTCTTGCATGGAGTTCCACAAGTACGTTTCCACTAATGATGTACAACTGGGAAAAGTTGTGTCCGAGAAATACACTACTACATATAGTTAAGTTCTACAGGGTTTAATTGGCTGAAATATTTCATTAAATACAATGTAATCCTAGACCTTGTTTTTAAAGTTTCCTATGCGAGTTTGTCTTTTCTTTTGTCCTCCCTGATAAAGCTTTGTCCTCATTTTTGTCCTCCCTGATAAGGCTTTGTCCTCATTTTTGTCCTCCCTGATAAGGCTTTGTCCTTATTTTTGCCCTCCTCTGTGTATGCTTGTGTCAGGTAACCCGACTTTGGTACTTATTTTTCTGTACGTTCAAATCAATTCAAAAGTCTTCTCTACAGCAACAAAAACAACAGCAACAGGAGAAAGTAATTTTCGCAAATTTAATAGCTTTCCTAATGACTTGAACGTTCTTTAAGTTCTGACCAGAAGACATCAGAACTCTCCACTCGTAGGAAATTGGCAATCACGTTAACACAATGACACGATGGCTCGCGACGCTTGGTAGCGAGTGACATCAAATAGATGTCATCATTTTGAGTTTGAGTCAATAACTTGGCCGATTTCGTGCGTCTGTCTGGTTGGAGCATCCTACGACAAAACACACACGCAGTGACTGATAGTTATCAAAACAAAATGTTTTTGGAAAGTGGACTGACCACACAGATGACCACTACAAAGATAGTAGCCACAGTGCCAACCAATACAGTGATAACTAGTCGACTAAAAAAACACTATTCGTATAACAACCATACAGATGGTGTCAATGATGATAATCACCACGAACATATAGACCCAACAAATATAATCACCACACACAGATAGTCTCAAGAATATTTATCACGAAACAAAGATAGTCTCATCAAAGATAACCAACACACACAGCCTCAAGAACATTAATCCCGATACAAAGATAACCACAACAGCCAACACACACAGCCTCAACACACACAGCCTCAAGAACATTAATCCCGATACAAAGATAACCACAACAACCAACACACACACACACACTGATCCCAATACAATAGCCCCATTAAAGATAGCCACAACACCAATGACCACCGCAAAGATAGCCACTTCACTTATGACTTTCTCTTTATAAAATCACCACGTCCATTTGTAGTTGTATTTCGATAAATTACAATCTCCTTTTCACTTCTTCTGCTACAAGTTCAAAGTGTGAAATGTTGATACAAATGTGTCTATAAATACATACAGTGATCCCTCGTATCTCGCGGGAGAGCCCCCTGTTCTAACCGAGAATCCGCAAAATAGAAATGGCCTACTCTTCATACGTACCTTAGAGAAATACATATATTAAACTAGATTATTATATTAAACTGTATTAAAGCAATACATATATTAAACTCTAGACTCTAGACTCTAGAGGTAAGTTTCGCTTGGTGCGTTATCGCTAGGCGGTGGTGTCGAATCCAGAGTCACAGGTTCGAGCCTCGGTCGGCGCATGCTCTTATTTTCGTAGCATTTTAATTCACTACTTTCTCTCTTAAAAACTTGATCCCTGGTGCTGTTATTCATTTATGTTTAATATATGTATGTATCATTTGTTTCAGCACCTAGCTTCAACTCTATGTGTACCTTAGAGAAAGTATCACTTTGCTAGTCTGGTCAGTAATAAAGAGCAATCACATTAATGTGTATTATTTATAGTATGTCATATCAATTTCCTTATTTATATTTTTCATCTATTGATTGAATTATTAGTAGTAAAATATTTTTATTCAGTTTTATACATTTTAAGATTTCGTCATATAAAACTCATAGAATATTTTTTTTTCCCGTCGATTTAATGTCGCTGAAACCTGCAAACAAAGACGAAAGATATTTTTTTGTTCACCATAGCTAATGAAACAACAACAACCAACCGTTAAAGAACAGTGACGCCTCAAAAGAAGGAAGCATACGAAAAGTGAATGGAGAGCTCCCTACTACAGAAGCCATAGCACAGTTCATCTCATATATAGGCCTACGACTTGTCCTATGAACTCTGTAACGCGACAATGAGAGCCAAAAAAAAAAGCCTAAGAAAGACATTTTCGTTAAAAGCTTTTATAGGAAAGTCATGAGGAGAGGTATCATGTGGTGAAATGAAAACCAGACAGCGGTGTTTATGGAGTGTGTGTGTGTGTTTCTGTGGTGACAGTGGGAAGAGGTTTGTTCAGTGTGAATGATGTAAGATAAGTGGCATTGTCGTCTGCTGTCTTGGATAGGCCACAGACGAGATTGCCAGAGGGAAAAGACGTGTTTTTGTTGTGAGTTAGATTAGGCTCAAAATGCCGTTTTTATATGATTACTAAAGTCTGCTACATTTATTTCATTTTAACATATGTTAAATTTGTCTATATTTTAGTTTTTAAAAGCAATATCTAGATATGTTCACAATGAAGTTATTCAAGGTATTTCAAGTTTTATACGTTAAAATAGAATACGCCAACATCGCTTTGGTTGTCCACCGGCAGTCTGGTGCTACAAGTCAACAACCGTCTACCATTTTGCTAATTAATTACATAATATTGTTGTAACTCCGCTCCCTCGCCACATTGATGGTGCGCATCAGAGCGCCATTGAACACAAGTAGTGGAGAAGACATGTTTATACAGGAAGAAGGACTGCTGTGGATCCGGCTAAAGTGATGGAAGTCTAAGCAGTCTTGACTCAAGAGGACGTCCTTTGTGCTATCTATGAACTGTGTTTAGGACCTGGGGCGGCACTGGGATGTGTGTCGGTGGTCTGTATTGGTATTTAGGTAGGAATGGACTGGTGTCACTTGAGATAGGACATTCTGGGACTTGATGGCTGAAGTCCATGCCTGTTTGTACTTTAAATAAATACCTAGTTGATTGTTACCTCCTGCCTTTCGTTGAGTGCCTTTCAACACTATAGTTACACAGTTACAACACTATAGACTGTAATTACGTTACGTGTGGATACCCAATTCCCAGGTACACTGTTCCTCCTCAACGTGGCACTCGGGTGGAAACGGTTACTTAAGGGGGGTAACTAGGCTAAATGAATGGCAAAACAAAACTCCCGTGGGAGTGTCCAAGGGTACCCGAGAGTGGACCCATGCACGGACGGAGTTAAAAGAGAGCTCTCACGCCCTGTCGATAATCCATGTGCCGTTCCTCAAGGGACCGTTACATTTATGGCGAGTTCCCCCATGGTTAGCTTGTTATAACATAGGAAGATGGTGGAGGCTCCCGGTAAACTCGGTCCTTGGGCCATGTCTAGCCCATGCGCCCAGAGGCCAGTTATGTCTGAAATAGCAATGCTTTATATAGGCAATGACTTGGGTCTCTTCCAGACAGAACTGTGGTTCGGACAGGTTTTTTTTTTACTGTTTGACGCTCAAACAGTTTTTTTTTTTTTTTAAACTTAGAGCTCGAAGAGCCTTCGGCTCAGCTGTTAGACGATCTAACGGATACCGAATTAGATGTGAAGATAATGTGTATAATAGCGATATACTCTAATCTTTATCAAGTAACAGCTCTCTAGAAGGTAAACGAGTGATTTTAGGTAGAGTTTTAAACAGAAGATATCTTTTTAACAATTATATTGTTATTGATCTTGACACCAAATCGAGTACAAAAAAAATTAACAAATTTCATTTTTTTTTTTTTTTTTTTTTTTCATTTGTGTCGTTGAAATAAAAATTAAATGTTTTGAAATCTTAACATGTGTCATACAACTATTGAAATACTAATTTCTTGGTTGTCTCCCTTTACAAATGTGTGGATTTTTTAAAAAATTAGATACATTTGATGTGAATCAGTACGAATGGATAGTAGATCTATATTTAGAGCCGAGCAACTGACTTCAATAGGACTAATAACAGTAAACTGTCAACAGTCTTTTGATTTATCAACTAAATTTTACAAGAAATAGAGCAGTGAGGTTGTTTTTTTTTTAAATATTAAATTCTGAGTGGAGTAACAACATTGTTAAAGTCACTAAACTTAGAGACACTTCACCCCCAGGTAAGCTATTCTGCCTCAACGTGGCACTTGGGTGGAAACGATTACTTGAGGAAGTGATTAGTCTAAATAAATAGCAAAACAAAACTTCTGTGTGAGTATCCAAGGGAATGCGAGAGCTTTCCCATTGCACGGTGCGGAGTTGAAAGAGAGCTACCACGTCCCTGTCGATAATCCATGCGCCGCTCCTCAAGGGACCGTTACAATAATGGCGAGTCCAGCACAATTAGCTTAGTACAATATAGGAAAATGGCGGGGGTTCCCTGTGTGCTCGGCCTTCGACCATGTATTCTAGCCCATGCGCCTGGAGTGCTGTATATATCGGAAATAGCAATGTCTTACATAGACATTGACTTGAACCTCTTCCAGACAGAAGGATTTGTTCAAATAGGCTTACACGCCTTGAGCTCGAAGAGCCTTAGGCTCAGCTCTTTTGACAATCAACCGGAAAGAAAACCAAATAATAATAGCAAAGATTTTTTAAAAAATACTGAACCCTAACCTAATAGAATACTCAGAAAGACAACGATAAAGGTGTTGTGGAGTGTGTGTGTGTTTCTATAGTGACAGTGGGAAGAAGTTAGCGATTGGTTCTGAATGATACAAGATAGGTGGCATTGTCGTCAGCAGTCTGAGCTAGGACTGACGACTCCAGAACGTGGGACTGAAAGCATGTGTTATTATAGTGAGTTTTTGTTTAATATGCCATTTTATATTACCACTAATGAGTACTAGATTTATTGCATTTCATCACGAGTTGATTTTGTCCATAATGCGGACAAACTCTACACTCTATGGAGTTTAGTTGTTTACCAGCAGTTTGGTGCTACAAGTCAACGACACTCAACAAGAGGCACTGTTCTTATTTCGTATGCAAATGATACAATAAGGCTACAATCTATATTATAAAGTAGAATGTGTGGTGTATGTATGTATGTTACTTATAGACATCAAAACCGCTTGACCAATCTTGATAAAACTAGGCAGGAATGTTCCTTGGGTACCAACTTAGACCTTAGTGAATGTATTGTAGCCCTAAAACAAATGTAAGACCCTAAAAAAAAAATAAAGTTGTCCGACTCTATTACAGCTATAGTATTTTATGGATCTAGGCATGTCTACAATGTTGACATAAGAAAAGATAGAAAGGATTTAGACCTAGATCTAATTTTAAGAAATACACTTTGCGCAGATAGTTTTTTACTTTGACACGTGAAAATACAAAAGAAGATTCATTGATTTCATTATGTAATAAAATTAACCTTCAATTTTGTGTTTCAAAAGCATTTTTTACATAAATTAGTTCCTGATATCTGTGACTACAGATTTCCTGACGAACATTCTTTCATTAGACAATACCGTAATGAATCGCGTACTAAATATTAATTCGTTTAATTGTTTACTTTATAATCCCATCCCTAGATCTAAAACTCTAATCCAACTCTAAGATGATAAAACTTCTTTTCGCACAGATAGTTTTATACTTTAACGCATAGATATATTAATTAAAGTCCATTCATTTCATATTTTGATCAAATAAACATTCAAATTAGGTTTTCTAAATCTACATTCGTTTACGAAAGCTGCGAAGCCGAGTTGAGATAGGCCTAGATCTATATTCATTCATGAATCGCGTACTAAAAATTATTTCGTTTAATTGTTCACTTTATAATCCCATTTATTTAACAAAGCTATCGCTCTTTTTGTTTTTAATAGATAAGAATGTATCGACTTCGGGTAAACCATTTTCGCAAAACTAATTTTATTTTCGTAGCGAAAGAGAAATAACGTGAAAGGATCATTAGTTACGTTTAACATACATCTAAATCCAATCCACTAGATTATTCAAAAGCAAATGTTTTAATTTAAAAGAAAAATGGATTTTCCCCTATTAGCTATTTTGATTTGATAGCTTCATTCACACTATTTTTACATTGACATATTCGCTTTACTTATTACATTATTATTTCGTTTAATTGTTTACAAAACACTCTCAGTGACTATATCGACAGTAATGCGCAAATGAAGACCCGCGGGTCGCGGGTAACATATGTCTAGTATCACATAAAAGCTGAGCTGACAACAATATTGCTGTGTGAAATGATTTCAAAAACGGTTGGTTTTTTTGATCACTTGACTGTTTGTGTCACGCGATACTTTGTTGTTAAAGTGTCGTTCAGAAAAAAAGTCTGCAGTTTGAATCTGAGTCCAAGGTCTTATTATTGATCTTCTCGTATCATTCGTTTAGGTTTTCTTCTGATTGATGTCAAAATTTAAATATCTAGGACAAATCCGTATACATGATATTTCTTTCTTAGTGACGTTAGAGCAGGGAATGGGTTATGAATCTGGTAGAGCGTTTTCTTAGGAACATTTCTGCAAAGTGCTTATTGAAATACACGACGTTGTCGACCGCTAGACTTCATCTGTGAAGGAACATGCGAAACACTTAATAAACATCTTAAATGTAAAAAATAAAGCTTTATGATGTTAGGGTCCAAAATGACCAGGGAAAACTTCCCGGCTGGAATAAAAAATGACCAGGAAAAACAGGGCCGGCCCTAACAATTGCGGGGCCCTATACGAAACGGATAGTGCGGGGCCCAGTCTGGGTAGGAATAAACTTAATGTCAAAAACAAGGCTCGTTTAACTTTTTGTCAGAATCTTTATTTTAATACTCTAGAATTTATGTATACGCTTCCTTTCTTCAAATATTTTCTTTTAATATAATAGGCTAAGTCATTTAAAATCACAGCTCGGTACAGTCTTTTTGAGAACGTTTGGTCAAGATAATGACAACCTTTCATTATAATCATCCTGTGTCCCTAGACTTACGTGGTAGGGGCGCTGTGGCAGTTTGCACAACAGAATCCCTCCACTTTTGCCAGTCAGCAGCTGTTCGTAGCACCATTACAGCCATTAACTTGTCAACAAATTCAGACAATGTCGTTTCGAGTTCCGCATTTATTTCCTCCCTTTGCTTACAATTTCTACTGTTAGCTTGCCAACTCTTCAACACGTATTTAGAAAACAGCTTTAATAATTTTCCAAAAAAAAACTTTACAATTATCCATATTTTTAGGAAAAAAAAATACATAATTGGCAACACATTTAAAACTCTGGTTTGACAGTTATAATTTTTAAAAATGTATTAATCTTAAAAATAAATATAACTTGATTGTTTTTTTTTAAGCATATTTTTGTTTAGAAATAACTGCACTCTACTCCAGTTACTACTTTGTATTCAGAATGGAAATGACTGTATAAATAGATGTACCGTGTCTCTTTAACCGACTTCGTATATCCATATTGTTGTAACTCTCTAAGGCAGGCACTCAACGAAAGACAGATTGACAAGAGTAAACGATGTATTTATTTAGTATAACTAGTATAAGCATCAACAAATAGTAATAGTTACTAGTTAGACTTGGACTTCTGCTATAAAGTCACAGGGAGTAATATGTCTTAAGTCCTAAGAGTCCTACTTCATACCAGAACACAGAACAGACCACCGACACACTTCCCAGTGTCGCTCCAGGTCTCCCACACAGTTTCCTAGTATCACACGGGACAGCACTCAGCACCAGACTGTTCAGACTCCCATGACTTTTTGCCGGCTCACAACAGTCCTTCTTCCTGTCTCAATATGTCTTTCACTAGTCGTGTTCAGTAGTGCTCAGATGCGCACCATTAGTCTAGCGCGGGAGCGGGGTTACAACAATATGTTAACATAGTAGTTTTTAGAGACTCTGCTAACTCATTGTTTTTTTCTTTGCTAATTCAGGCAAGCCGTTCTGTGTTCTAATGACATTAGGAAAGAGAGAGCACTTCAATTAGTTCTAGCATCTCGAAACAAAAATTCGCCTTCTTCTGAGTATTTTTTTTTATTTGCCCTTACCAAAAAACAACACATGTTTTCAGGTGTATCCCTTTTCAATACTTCTAATTACATTCTAGCCTTTGATTTAGTTTCTTCTTATATCTGGGAAGCCAGTACAATGCTTTAATTATCTGTTCCATTGTGAGGCTGTAACCACAGCCTCTATGTTGTGCTTTGTGTTTGCTCTTGCCCCATATCAAGTTATTTTATATTTTCAGTATCTTATTATCATGGACTCCCCGTATTGAAAAGGTTATCCAAAAATGTGTTTACAAAGCTTTAGGGTTATTAAAAGATTTTTTTTTTTGGCAAATCAAATAAGAAGATAAAACTAAATTGCTATGTTTGGCAGCCCTCTACTGATGAGAATATAAAGAGACTAGATCGGAAGTTAATCAGGGTCGTGAGAGCTTCTCACAAATAAATATTCACAGTTGCCATGTTTGATACCACACTGAATTCGACCTATTTGTTGAGTTTCACGTGACTTTAATTACCTTCAGAACACCCCCCCACACACACACACACTCACACACACACAAAATGGCATCAACACTGAACCCTAATTTACAAATACAAAAACTAAAACTTAATAAAAAAAAATACTCAGAAGATACATTTCTTACTCCATAGGTTGTTCCTTTGTACCATTAGAGAATGGAACTGATGGCCTGAATCAGCCAGGAAAACCAATGATTTAACAGAGTTAAAGTGTTTGGTTCCGTAAGGCTGTCATTGCCGCAAGTGATAATGGATACAAGCACTTGACAGTAACTAGCTCGATAGACCGTTTACTTAATAACACTAAAAACTTAATACACCTGTTAGTTAATGATACTAATTAACTCGATAATTAATAACTAATTAATGAATTAATTGATGACTCTAATATGCTGTCTTAAATTGTAATTATGCGTTTGGTTTCATCCGTTGAATGATGTAATCCGGTGCGGACCGGAATCAACCGCCCACTCCCCTGCCATTCGTACACTCCCCTACGTTGCCGCTGACAGAGCGTCATTTAAGCTGACCCGCAGAGACATGGTCTCCCGCTGCGCCCTCAGGCAAACTGTTAGTTTCTGTGTGACATTTGACCGCCAATCGATATTGTCTGGTATCGTCAAAGCTGTGCAGATGACGCAGATGGGAATGGAATAGTTTAATTGTGGTGAGCATGGCCATACAAATGAAGCAACAAGTGGTCAGGTTTAAAAATTAAAAAAAATTAAAGTTTATGAATCGAATGAATAATCAACATTTACCATCAACCATTGGGGGACAGACCTCAAGGCCCTACTCCGACTTGGAATAAACTCGCTCATTATGTTGCAAACTTAAAACAGAAAAAAAAAATTAAAAAAAAAATACTTTTTTTTATCCTTTAAAAAAAAAAAACTTATCTAAAGGGTTAGAACTCCGTCCTTAAAACTATATCTACCAATAAAGTACACTTTATTTCCCTTTTCGATTTCAAACAAAATAATTAATTACTAATCATTCATTGACTTATGGAGGATTTCGTTAATTGAATGATGTTTTGTATAGGTACAATAAATAATTGTTTCAAGTATCAACCTTATCAGAGAATGCGTGAGGGAGAAATAGCGTAAACAATTATTTAAGGGGACTAAATGCGACAAATTTAGCCAAATCTCTGAATACTGAAGCATTAGTTCCCCTTGTTGCTAATAAACAAAATAAGGAATTACCAGTAATTAATTGTCTAATTGGTTTACTTTTTTTTATATAGATTCATGTCTTCTAAATGTCAATGAATAATTGTGCAAAGTTTAGTCCGAAAATGGGTGTGGGAGAAATAACATGTACACACTTTTTAACCGACTTGCAGACAGACATATTTATATTATGAGTTTATGTAAGCTTTGAAAAACAAAAGGTTATACGAAGTATGATTGTATCAATTAGTTAGTAATAGCTCTTCATTCTAGACCAACAACAACAGAAATATTTGCACCAATTGTTTATGTTTCGCACTATTTCATGCTTTTAGCTTTCTCAATACGCTGTGATCCTTTTACTTGCATTGACCTGTTGTGAAAGGGGTGGGAGAAGGGTGTATCTGGGTGATCGCTTTTTAAATGTATTGAATACACAAAATCATTGGAACTTAGTGTTTAAGCCTCCCCAAGCTGACACGCTAACACTACGCTATAGAAAGTGGAAGGCTAGCTATTTTTAGCTTCAAACGTTAAAGCATCGACCTGTACAGGGAACTAATTCAGCGTATACTAACAAATCAGTCATGTGGGATTTGTTTCCCTTTACGAAATACCAAACAAAATAATTACCAATAGTTAATTAAATAATTGGTAAATTTGTTTTATTGATTATTGTGTTGGCACGTAGAAGAAATAATTGTGAACATTTTCACCTTGATCTGAGATTGGGTTGGGAGAAATAACGTGTACAAACCTTTTACCAGACAGACAGACAAAGTGAGTTGATATAAGCTTTGTAAAAAAGCTCTTTCACATCTCTATACCATAATATGATATAATATATAATATATCTTTATGACTTGGATGGTAATACTATATTGATACGAATGTCTATTTAATACGTTATTGTTATATTCTGTTTTGACGTTACCTAATATAGTGATAGATATAGCTTATACTTTGTGTAGTAACTATTGCTAAAAAAAAAGATAGTACTTTTTCCTTACTCGGCTTACTGAATTATTAATGACGCGACGCACAGGAAAACCACAGAGATTAGTGATGGAGATACAGTTCAATCAAGAGACGAGGAAAGTAAAAACTCTTGAAGACAACGACAGCGCTCGGTTTGTGACTAAACAAATGTTGATAGTTGAGCTCTATTGGTCCTGTTCAATTTTATTGCAGAGCTTATAGAAGCTCACTCTGTCTTGTTAACATTTTGAACACGTTATGTCTCCCACACCCATTCTTGGATAGAGTTGAAACATTACACAATGGACCTCATACACCAATCGTAAACAAACACCATTTAGCCTCGCGATAATCTCTATCTCTTCTATACAAATTGCGTAATACACTAAGGCTGTCACGTGATACGTTTTTTTTTCGTTGTTTTATTCACGTGGCTAAATGTTGTTTGTTTATGATTGGTGAATGAGGGCCATTATTTATTGTATCTAAAAAAAAACATCTCTTCTATACAAATTGCGTAATACACTAAGGCTGTCACGTGATACTTTTTTTCGTTGTTTTATTCACGTGGCTAAATGTTGTTTGTTTATGATTGGTGAATGAGGGCCATTATTTATTGTACCTAAAAAAAAACATGAATAAAAAAATGATAACTATTTTATTTGATACCAACAAGAGACATCAATCAATTAGAATTCAAAGAAATGGCTTATTATGTGTGGTTTTATATAATTCTACAGGTAGTTTCTCACACTGGGTGGCTGCCTGGTCGTGCGTTTCGCGCGCTGGACTGTCGTTCGGATTTATCGACGGTCGAGGGTTCAAACCCTGCCCGCTCCCATCCCCCGTCGTCCTGCGGGAGGTTTGGATTAGGAAGTAACTCTGAAGGAACATCCGAAACATGTAAAACATTTTACAAACAAACAACACACCGATTCTCGGATCAAGTTGAAACTTTAAACAATTATTTACAATTATAAACAAAACATAAATCAATTGAAAAATAACAAATTAGTCAATTAATTATTGATAATTTATTTTTTTTCGGTTTGACATTGAAAAAGGGAAACTTCTACATTAGTTAGAGCTATAGTTGTAAATGTAAGTTCCCTTTCATAAGTTTTTTTTTTTAAAGTACTTTTATAATTTGCTTGTTGTTAATGACTTTGCAATGAATGATTTATAATATTGTAATAAACTTTAAGGGGTTCAACTACACGAGGGTTAACAGTAAAGGATCATGAATGTTTGTTTACAACGGCAAACACTGTCAAACCTTCAATACACAGAGTCTAGCCCTTAGTTTCACATGTCCTTCCTGCCAAACCTCTTTCCAGACCAACGATATAATTTTATGTGTCGCTCCAGGTTTCCACGCCATTTCTCAAGCAGGTCGAAGCAGTCATCTTTGCTTCTCTAGTGCCACCGAAAGGGCCGCTTGAATGCCAGTAAAGTATTTTAAGATTTTATAATATCCTCTTTAATTCAACACTTTGAGTGTGGTGATTAAAAAAAAATCTTTTAAACTTAAAAGTCTAATACTAATCTAAAGAATCGAAACAAAATGGAGCAGAAGATAAGTAAGATAAAAATAAACTATTACTAGAATCCTGTGTACAAAATGTAACAAAACTGTAGTCTAATTATGACTGTTTTCTCGCAAGCACTAGAGATTCAACAACTTTATGATGACATCATTTATGAATGAACAGGCTCAACGCCATAAGGCGACAAAGATATGGACCCAGGTCGAAATACATAGCGGGTTTGCTAAAATATGAAATTATCTGGACAGCATTACTTTTACTGAACATAAGTAAATCAAATGACCGTCAAACAAGTGGACTTAATGTTCAGTTGTGGGTGTAGCTAGCTCTAAGATGCAGACAGTGAAACCAGGTTTCTAAGTTATTGAGAAAGCAGTATTTGACCTTGTGAGTAAAATAAAATTCCCCTTTCAGATCTTGCAGATGATGTTAAGGTCATCCGTTTCTTTGGCCAATGGTGAACGAGCAGCACAACGACCAATCGCCCTTACCTACCCCAACTAAAGTCAGGTACCCGTTAGAGTTGGGTGGACTCAGGGGTGCTAAGGATCCCGAAATTCAAAATGTAATATACCAATTGCCTTCCTAACTGAAGAGAATATGCTCTACTAAGCTATGCCCAACTTTACTTGTCCCCCGGGCCATTTTAAGTTCCAATACTCGTGTGGCGGGCCACGAAATGATACAAAAGATTAAAAAAAAAACAAGATGAAATTAACCTAAAACTATTCGATTACAAGATCGTGTGTATAGAACGCCACTAGTTTAAGAATCTTTTATTCGCAGATCAAAGCAAGAATGGCGCCATATTTGTTTCATTATAGCCTACCGTTTAAGTTGTGTTTTTTTAAACTGCCACACTTTCCTTATAAAACAAAAAAAATGTTGGCTTATTATCATGTTCCACAAAAAAAAGTAAAGATCCGTTCACTTTTTCTGGAGGATTTCCTGTTAGTCCCAATTCATAAACGTACAGATATAAAAGGTCATGGTACCAATCCGTCAGTACTGAGGGCCCTAACGTTGGCAAAGATACATTTTTTCATTCTCTTTTTTTTTAGGCGGGGGGGTAGTTCTCTACACTTTGTCCCGACGTTCAGGCGGGCCGGATGGAACCACGTCGCGGGCCGTATGTTGTCCGCGGGCCGTATGTTGCCCGCGGGCCGTATTTTGGGCATCACTACTCTATTTTAATTAATTAGTCTTTTTAAAATTTTATTTCTATTAATTAATTCTGCCTTTCAAATTTGGTCATGTGATAGGCCTTGCAAACATTACGTATATAAATTTAAAAGTTTGAAACTAACAATAACAATCTTCTATTTTAATAAGCATTTCGATGGCACAGTGGCTAATGTATTGACTTGAGTAGCCTTGAGCTCTCAAGTTCGAATTTAAGTAGTACAACGTTAACAAAAAATCTATTTAAAATTGCGATCACGGTAACGTTCACCCAGATACTCCATTCCATCTCCCATTTCCCTTTCCGAGACAAGTGATAGGATCATAGCGCATTGGGAAAGCTAAATGTATGGAATTGCGCTAAACATTGGTAAAACTATGTTTAATCGCCTTTATTTATTATTGTTATTCTAGATCTATTACAAATTTAATCATATAACTGATCCAAAGTAATTGATACAATTACATTTAATATAAGCTTTGTTAGCTTCTTTTTTTCAAGTCATTTTTTTATATTATTCTAATAATCATAGACATGTGATATATATTATATACATATCTGTGTTAATAATGTTGTCCATTCAATGCTGGGCATCAAACTTACGTAAGTCTAACAAAGAGATAAAGCGAAAACAAACTCTAAAGAGATCGAGATCACCTGACGTAAGAATGATTCTACTAATTAAATGTTTATTACAAAATAAAAAAGTTCCTAACATTTTTGTCAGAGTTACACTGGAGTTGGAGCATGATAGGATTAGTAAGCTACGTCCGTTTGAAAGTGGAATTCAGGAGACATATGACACAGGTCACAAGGGAACACTGGGACTCCAGAGAACAGTAAACATAAAGACAGGAACCAGACAGACAGTAAAGAGGAAGACAGGAACCAGACAGACAGTAAACAGGAAGACAGTAACCAGACAGACAGTAAAGAGGAAGACAGGAACCAGACAGACAGTAAACAGGAAGACAGTAACCAGACAGACTGTAAACAGGAAGACAGTAACCAGACAGACAGTAATCAGTAACCAGAGAAGTAAGGAAGATGTCACGATTAAGTCTTCATTGTACAAGGGAATAAATTTTAGAGATTTTATGCAACATTAAAATAATATAACCAAAAGATGTGAGTTTCTGTATATCGGACTCTCTGTAAAAAATACACATTGAGTAACAGTAAACTATTAAGTTAATAATGGGAAGCGTGGTCGAGAGGCTAAGTACGGGTGATGAAGGGTGCTCGAGGTTCGACACCCGACTCGAGCAGAGTTGTGTTTACTGTGCTGCCTAAGGGCAGCACGGAAAAACCTTCTCCCAGATACCCCTACCCCAACTGGTCCACAAATGAGACTTGACCATAGCGCTCTGAGCATGATATAAGCATGAAAGTAGCACTTTATAAAAGCTATTATTATTATTGATTGTAGATCATATCTAAATAACTCGCTCTAATACCCTATTTCTACCAAGTCTTTGTAGAATTTCACATAGCGTTTCACAAAAACTTCATCAGCTTTAAGCATAATACATTTTTTTTTTAAAGTATAAGAATTAGCCCTTAAGGATTTAGGAAAAAAAACAAACTAATTCTCCATTGAAGCAATGTTTTCTTGGCCGTATTTTTTAAAATGATCAGCCCTTTTAAAAACATCACTTGTCATTTTTTATTATATTGGGTTTTAAAATTTCTAAATGTAAATTGCGCAATGTAAGGGTGAGATCTGCACTTAAAGGGAGAGCAGTAACTGGATTATGACAAGAAAAAACAAAATGAATGCATTAAGGGCACAATTTAAAATATTTCAGAACCAGCATTTTTAAAAAAGCTTTATAACAAAAACATTATGAAGCTCATTAAAATTATAAGAAATATTTTGATATTCTCTAGGACAGTTTCTTTCCTAGAGATGAATTCAAAATACTGTTATAACTTAAGGGAGGCAACTCAACGAGATGCACAATCATTTACACAGGAACATCACACATACGTAAAACAACGTCTGCTTTGAGCACATCATCTTCATAAGCTTGGGCGCAACCTCGTTATCTTCTTTCTAATGTCAACATCCCTCTCAGTCTAGTCTCTAACAGTGCGCACCTTCTCAGTCTAGTCTCTAACAGTGCGCACCTTCTCAGTCTAGTCTCTAACAGTGCGCACCTTCTCAGTCTAGTCTCTAACAGTGCGCACCTTCTCAGTCTAGTCTCTAACAGTGCGCACCTTCTGCACTATCTTGGATGGCAGTGTGCATTGCAAGGTTATAACATTATATATAGGCCTAAATACAAGCCGGACAGTGGGCCTTAGTTTGTATATTACTAATTTAGTGGATTGGATTTAGATCTATTTCAAACTTAGCTAATGTTCTTTTCAAGTTTTTCTCTTTCGCCACGAAAATAAAAGTAGTTTTGTTGAAATGGGTTTACAACTTTACATCCATATCAAATATAAAATACTATGGAAACGGCTTTGCCCGAATTGAGATAACTTTAACAATTAAAATGAAAGTAGCGCGAGATGAATGGAATATAAAGTGCAATTAAAACGGGTTTACCCGATTTGTTAATTGAAGTGGATTATAAAGTACGTCAGGACGTCTAAATTCGCAGATATATGGAACGAATTTATGTAAAAATGCTTTTGAAACACAAATTAGTAGGTTAATTTTATTAAATAATGAAATTAATAGACTATATTTTGTATTTTAATGTGTCAAAGTAAAAAACTATCTGTGCAAAGTATAGTTCTTAAAATTAGATCTAGATCTAGATCCTTTCGATTTTGTCTCTGTAAACATGGCCTAGATCCTTGAAATAGTAACACTCCGGGCAGGGTAATTATGAAATAATGATAATCATACCAGTTTGCAATTCCAAAACAGTGTCGTTATTTTACCAATTAAAATAAATCCCATCAGTCACTTTAACCATACATTTCAATAAGTCATATGTTGTACGCATTTGCATCTATATTGTTATTGTTACAGTAGTTACTCTGAGGTGGTCAATTGTATTCGAACTGATAGTCCATTTGATTGGATCAATAAAAATTATCTTATCTTATCTTAACTAAAGAACCTATAGCATTTATTAAGTGACTGCTTATTTCGACCTGTAGAAGGGTTTCTTGACTTATAAACGTTTGTGGACTACCGAGCTCGTTGCTCTTGTTGATGCAGTTAAAATGTAGGTGGCATTGCATTGGTGTCTTATCATTTGTGTGGAGAAGACAGGAAGCAGCGTTTCCGCACTGCCTCTCACTCTCTCTCTCCTCCACTCTCTCTCTCACACACACACACACACAAACACAATCACTTTGTCATTCTCCCTCATTTTTACTGTTTTAGCTCTCTCGTGTTCTATGTTACTTTATCTTTCTCACTCTCTCTCTCTCTCTCTCTTTCTCTCTCTCTGCCTTTCTCTCTCTCTATCTCTTCCTTAATCTCTCTCAATTTTACTTTCTTTATCTCGTCGCTCTCTTGATAAATTATGTGGCCCATTGAACAATGTTTGTTCGATTTGTAAGCGTTTGTATTATTTACTTGTCTCTCAAATCTCCAAACCAAACCTTTTCTCGATACTTCATAGAAGAACAAACTTTATCTCGGTACTTCATCTAAAAACAAACTTTATTTCGGTACTTCATCTAAAAACAAACTTTATCTCGGTACTTCATCAAAGAACAAACTTTATCTCAGCACTTCATCTAAAAACAAACTTTATCTCGGTACTTCATCAAAGAACAAACTTTATCTCAGCACTTCATCTAAAAACAAACTGTATCTCGGTACTTCATCAAAGAACAATTTGTATCTCGGTACTTCATCAAAGAACAATCTGTATCTCGGTACTTCATCAAAGAACAATCTGTATCTCGGTACTTCATCAAAGAACAATCTGTATCTCGGTACTTCATCAAAGAACAATCTGTATCTCGGTACTTCATCAAAGAACAATCTGTATCTCGGTACTTCATCAAAGAACAATCTGTATCTCGGTACTTCATCAAAGGACAATTTGTATCTCGGTACTTCATCAAAGAACAATCTGTATCTCGGTACTTCATCAAAAAACAATCTGTATCTCGGTACTTCATCAAAGAACAATCTGTATCTCGGTATTTCATCAAAGAACAATTTGTATCTCGGTACTTCATCAAAAAACAATCTGTATCTCGGTACTTCATCAAAGAACAATCTGTATCTCGGTACTTCGTCAAAGAACAAACGAACAAATAGTAAACGAACAATAAAATCGATCATAAAAAATAAAACTAAATAGATTTTTTAGATTATAAATAACACTAATTTATATAACTGAGAAGGAGAAGCATATTTTTTCCGTATCCACTTCTGGGGGTAGGCGTAACCCCACTTCGGGAAACACTGCTGTACTTTATTAAAGCTCAAACCTTATAATTGTACTTTTTCAAAGCCTTAATCATGACTACATGCGTGGCTACAGTGATTGTCGCCAGCGTGTATGTAAATAATCAAAATATTACAATTAAAGTTGTCATACATTAATTTCTTTAAATGAAAACCTTTTTACATCGGCCCACAGGAGACCACAGAGTCAGCATAAGAAGCTCCCTAAATGACAAGTTAACATATGCTTAAATATATATTTGTTTTAACCGCTTAACAAAAACACAGAGGCACACTTTGAAGCCCGCTAAGTAAGAACGTCATTTTGTTTTCAAGCGTTGTCATGGCAACCAAGCTGCTTTGCCACTTACTCCACTAATTAGCAGCATCTTTGACGAGGCAAGTAGAATCAGATGTGGAAAACAAAACATTGAAAAGGAGGGAACATCCTTTAACAGAATTTATCAAAATACTTTCATGACTATTGTAAATTGTTGACATTAGTGATGTCTTCGTTCCTGATTTCTTAAAACAATGGATCTAGTTCCCTAGAGCGACGTCTGTTGCTAAGCAACAACTGATATAGTCGAAAACTATATAAAGGGGCTTAAATCAGTGGCGTAGCAAGGTACCCGTGGGCCCGGGCTCAAGAATATCTTGGTGGGCCCCCCTCCCCAATAGGACGAATGTACTGCGTGAGAAAAATTTTGCGTAATCTGAATGTATCTGTACGCTTACCAAAAGACATCCCAATGCAATTAGTGTAGCTTTTTATGGATAGGCCGAATTAGGTCATTAATTGTGTTTTTGAAGGCAATGTTTGTACAAGATCTGAACAGAATTAAACGACTTATAAAGGTGTTTCAAATAAATAAATAAATGTTTTACGAGTTAGTTTTTCTATTCTACACAATTACATTCCTAAAACACTTTAAGGGATAAAACTTAGAAACATTGATACAAACGATTATCTGATTCTACGGCCATTATTTAACAGTAAATAGAAACATTTATTCACTAACATTTTTTCTGGCCCAAGTAGCAAGTCAGAAACTAGTGCATCTATTTCTAAACTTTTGGCTATTTTTCGCTATTGGAAAGAACACCAGGTGAAACCAACCTGCTCTATGTCATAGAAATTCTTAGATAATTTTTTGATCAATCGAAACTTTGAAAATGACCGCTAAGCTGAAATAAACTGATACAGAAAGAGAGAAAGAAAATGCATGATATGAAAATGTTTTGGGAACCTCATGATGAAACGAAATTTTTCAGTATAAAAGCCATGATTGAGATGAGTTATAAACTCAAATAACATTCTCATAGTAGCCTTTTACCAACCTTTACTCAATCTGATATTTTTCTAGTTAAATAAATTGGGACTATAACTCACAATTTATACTTTAATTTTATTGAATACTATTTATTGATTTATTTATTTTTTCGGCGGCGATCCCCAAAGCCAAAATCTAAATATGTGGAGTATCCTACCTTTTTAAGGAACAAATCGGTTTTATTTGCAATGTATTAAGGGCCTATAAATTCATATTAAAATAATTTTCAAATACAACATTATTCAAAAGGTCCTTTTTTAATAGTATGAATAATGAGATTCGAACTCCATTGATGAATAATGAGCTATAGATGTCAGGAGAATACGTTTCTGCAGTGAAAAAAAGAAGAAAACACTTTTGGCGTCGGGGCTTCGCCCCGAACTCCATTGATGAATAATGAGCTGTAGAAGTCAGGAGAAGGCCCTTCTGCAATGAAGAATGCAAGAAAACGCGTTTGGCGTCGGGGCTTCGCCCTGAACCCCACAAGAGAACCTTATAGCGCTGCCCCAGTTGTTTTGTTTTTCGCCGAAGGTTGAGTAATGCTGCTTTTTTTAAATTCTCATATATAGGTGTGTGTGTGTGTGTGTGTACTGTACTGTACTGAACTCCATCGATAAATAAAGAGCTGTACTTGTCAGGAGAATGCTTTTCTGCAGTGAAGAATGCAAGAAAACGCTTTTGGCGCCGGGGCTTCGCCCCGAACTCCATTGATGAATAAAGAATTGTACTTGTCAGGAGAATGCGTGTCTGCCGTGAAAAAAGCAAGAAAACCCCACAAGGGAACCTTAAAGCGCTGCCCCAGTTGTTTTGTTTTTCGCCGAAGGTTGAGAAATGCTTTTTTAAAATTCTCATATATATATATATATATATATATATATATATATATATATATATATATATATATATATATATATATATATATATATATATATATGTGTGTGTGTGTGTGTGTGTGTGTGTGTGTGTGTGTGTGTGTGTATTCATAGCATAAAATTGAACAAGCAACGTAAAAAAATAAATTTGATTTTAAGACAATTGCTCGTGTACAATACACACTGGGACAACAATAATAAAGACGTCTTGTAAGAGCGATCGCATTTCTCAATATGAAAGAAAAAAAGGGGGGGGGGCTACAATAACGGTTGGGTCTATACTGATAGTCCTGATGGTTACGAATCAAAATTTCGATACAGCTGCGTACACTAGCGGATCCAGAACTTTGGAGTGGGGGGGGCGATTTTTTTTCCAAACCCTAACCCTAACGCCCAGTAAACCCTAACCCTATGCATAAACGTGCGTACAGTATATATATATATATATACTGGCTTAAACAGGAAGAAAGGGAGACAAGAAACGAATGCAAGAAGGCGGCGGAGTAAAAAAAGAAAATGGGGTCTCAAAGGCAATAAAAGTGAAAGGTCAACTTTGCTACACATAGAGGTCGTGGGGTCAACCGGGCTATGCAAATAGGTCTTGAGGTCAATTGATCTACGCATATAGGGTGATTGGTCATCTTGACTAGACACATAGGTCGTGAAGTCAACTGGGCTACAAATGTAGCTATTTAGGTCAACTTAAAAACGCATATAGGTTACAAGATCAACTGGGCTACATATGTAGCTCGTGAGGTCAACTGGGCTACATATGTAGCTCGTGAGGTCAACTGGGCTACACAAAAAGGTCGTGAAATACAATAGACATTAGAATCAATGCAGTCACGAGCAGTGACAGTGAATGTTGTTAATTTGGTTTGCATGTTCCGAAGCCTAATGGCGATTTTCGTTTTATGGAGGCTAATCCAAAAATATCAAACATTCGGGTGTATCCAGTTTACAAATTATAGGAAGTGATGATAAACTAGGTGTTTTTTCATTTCTTATTTTTACTCATATGTGTGCGCACTTTTTAGCAATGCATAATCAAATTTTCTAAGATTTTTCAATTGAAACTTTTATTTTGTTGGCAAAATCGATGCTCAGTTTAGTGTTTTTACATTGTATAATATATTGTTAACCCTTCTTTTCCATTAAATCAATGAATACATTCAGAGAATAAAAACAAGCACTACTGTTTTAGAAATGGTGTCCACACTTTAATCCTTATGTGTTTTACTTGTCGGTATAGGACAGTAGACGTAAACACGTTGTTGGAATAAGGGAGACTATTACTACGTTTCGGGTGTAAAAAATAATTTCCGTGTTGTCTACCTTGCATGGCGTCAGATCTCGCCTACATCAAGCATTTTAAAGCAATTTCGTAATTCTCATTCAAAATCATTTTATGAACAGGCTTCGAGTAAAATGTCGAAAATACACATCTTGTCGTGAGACAAAAAAAAAAAAAGGTTTAATCAGAAGGGTCGTTTTGTAGTAGCTTAAGAAGGCCAACATTACCTTCGCGCTTTAGCACATCCAGAGTATCGCAAAATAGTACTTTTATAATGTCTTATCTTATAGATTACAGACGTTACTTCTAATCAATCAAATAACACATTCCTAATGACGATCAAATAATTAAGCCAGAATATTAATCAAAAAGCAATTAAAGTATCAATCAAATAACACATTCATAATGACGATCAAATAATTAAGCCAGAATATTAATCAAAAAGCAATTAAAGTATCAATCAAATAACACATTCATAATGACGATCAAATAATTAAGCCAGAATATTAATCAAAAAGCAATTAAAGTATCAATCAAATAACACATTCATAATATCGCCATGGTTGCTACGCCACAGCTGTGGGCCCTTATAGGTCGTGGGCCCGGGTTCATGGAACCCTTCGCGCCATGGATGCTACGCCACTGACTGAATCAAATAATAGCCCTCCTCCACCCATACTTGTGCATAATATCAATATTACATCCAGAATAACGATCCAATAACAATTAAAGTATTAATCAAATAACTCATCCATAATATCTATCAAATAATACACCAAGAATAATCTTATCTTATCTTATATAATAGAGACGTTACTTCAAAAAAAGAAGATGATTACGTCCTACGCGTCATGCATTCAGTCATGCATATTAACCAATGACTTAAATTCTGCCAAGTCACTGGTTTTCCTGGCTAGCTCAGGCAACCCATTCCATGCTCTAATAGCACTAGGGAAGAAGGAGCATTTGTACAAATTTGTCCTAGCATATGGGACAAGGAATGTGCCTTTATCTTTGTGTCTTTCTGGGTATTTTATCAAATCAACCAAATAACATGTTGTTATGCGCTTCCGCGGTGTCGAATGCAAACAATCTCAAAAGGAGGTAACACTTAACAAAATGTAGAATCCACTAACACCGGCGAAAGGCCGAACAAGATATGGAAGTTAGTCGACGCTGATGTTGAATATCAAACAAGTTTAATAATCATGAAGGGAACCATCGAATGTCACCTACTTCTAGCCGTTTATAAAAAGGCTTCTTATTTCTACGTTGTTATGAAAGCGTCTTGTTTGTGTCGACTTCTATTTTGTTCTTTCTAAAAACAACCTTTCCTTATTTCAAGTCACGTCATTGTCACTAAGTAACAACTCCCCCTATTTCCGAAACAATTAATTCCTATTCGTGCCATAACAATATAATTTTACTTTTAATTTCAAAATTTAAACACGACAAAATTTAATTAAAACAGCCTAATTCGACCAACGGTTTTGTCTGCGCTGAATGTGGTAAAATATGTAAGGCACACCTAGGACTGCGTGGCCATGTGAAATACTGTACTCCTCATTATTCTTCGGACTCGAAGAGAAGCCTTATTATCCTACCTGTCGCTTGTTTACATAATTTGTCCTTGTAATCCAAGATAAAGAAAATATATAGATTACTAGATGGGGCGCGGTGGCTGAGTGGTTAAGCGTTTGGCTTCCGAACCTGGGGTCCTGAGTTCGAATCTCGGTGAAGACTGGGCTTTTGAATTTCATGATTTTTAGGGCGCCCTTTAAGTCCACCCAACTCTCATGGAGATCTGACTTTAGCTGGGGAAAGTAAAGGCGGGCGGTCGTTGAGCTGGCCACACGACGCCCTGCTCTTTAACCGTTGGCCAAAGAACTTAACATCCTCTGCACTATAGATCGCAAGGTCTGAAAGGGGAACTTTACTTACTATAGACCACTAGACATCCCAGTCTATGCAAGACTATCCCCATCATATTATGGTTGTGGTGGAAGGGTCGGTGGAGTTGAAACATTTCGAAGGGTGCCGCCCCATCCCTATCACCATATATATATACTTATATACTTATATGGCCTCCATGCCATCGCAACTCTTGGTATGCGTAATTCATTTTGTCAGGAATATGTCCTGCAAGCATCATGCAACGCTCTGTCACAACCTCATTAAGTGTTCGACTCCCAGTTAGGATTTCCTTTGTTGAGATCCGTTCTTCATAACTGACTCCTAAAATCCGTCTCAGCCATTTTTGTTGAGCAACATTTAGTCTTTTCTCAATTTTGGCAGATGACTTCCATGTCTCGCATGCATATTTGAATGACGATTGTGTTAAGTAGGTGTATTTTTGTCTCAAGTCCAATCGCTTGGCTTGTCCAAATAGGACGCAGCCTTTGTACAAGAAAAGGAATTTTAAAAATCAACCTCTAGAGTCCCGGTTAGATTTCCCACCCTTTTGGTATGTTACACTTCATATTTATTTACGCGAAATATAAAACTGGATTTTCAATAACTTTTATAGTGTTTAAGATCGAAACGTGACAGGGGGGGGGGGGGGGGGAGGCGGTTACAACACGTTTTGATGCAGTCATTTAGACGCGAGCCGCTTTGGCGCGAGAACTTCTGAAGATTATTTATAAAACACAAAACTTTTATAAAAAAAAAACAACAGCATTATTTTATCATTAAGCTATAACAAAGTATATATATAGCATACATTTTATCTCGTAGATAAAATATTTTAAAAAATACATTTAAAAAGTTTTAATAATTTTGATCTTTTCATGAACGCCAATTGCGAACGATATATGGCTGCCTGAACGAGTTAGGACACGTAGTCTCGATTGTACCGGATTTGAACCCTGCCCGCCGCAGTCCTTTGCCATCATGTGGGACGCTTGGGCTAGGATGTAATAATCTTCAATTTTAAAGGAACATCCGAAACATGTAAAATGTACAAAGGTCAGATTCCAACCTGTTTGAACAGAAACACTTATACAAAACCTACACATGCATACTTCTTTTTGAACACATATTAAAATGAACATTTCTAATGCTACTATGACCTTTTGCACTCAAAACGTATGGCTGCGTCAAAACGGCCATCGCCCCGAAACAACCAAATTACTGTACATCCTGCGTAGGTCGGGAAAATGCTAAAAATAATAAATGTGCATGAAATTTTAGGTGCTAACGTTAGAGCATAAGCCCTGCATATGTAATCATAGATGTAAAGTGTAAGTGTAAGCTTGAATATAAATATGAACGAATAATTTAATTTTAAATGTGATTTTATATGTAAACGTGAATACAAATACAAAATGTAGGTATATATGTTAGCAAAATGTGGGTGTTTAGACTTAAAGTGACTGACCAGAACAGAACTGATTTCAATTTATATCGTCAAAAGTACAAAGAAGAACAAGAACAATAGCTTACCAAAATAAATCCCCCCCCAAAAGCACACACAAAAAATAAACTCATTAGACTTCTATTTCATGTTGTGACGTACGACGCAATGCAGGAGACATGATACTTCCGCCCACAACACAAGAACCAATCACAACGTTCCAATAGTTCACGTGCACGACCAACAGAGTCGAATTACTTCCTGTCGGGTCACACAGTCTGAGAATGTGCGTGATTGGGTGAGCATCGGTAGCCATCAAATACACAAAGACACGGAGGCTATAAACAGACTAGACCCTATATCTATATTGTTTTGAGACCCTGGTTTAGATACGCAACGTTTCTCAAGCCTTTGCTTCCAGAGTAACCCTTGAAAAAAATCTATAGAATATTCATAAATAGAGCGTTTGGTGTATCCGGTTCGCATAATGCAAAAGTAATAATAACCGATGAATTTTATTAAGAATAAAATAATGTTAGTGTTCGTAACATGAAGCAACGAGCTGGCACCAGGGTTTCAACTTCTTTTTCAAGCTTCAATTAATGAGGGTAGAGTACCAAGTGACGCGTGGGACGTAATTATCTTCTTTTTTGAAGAAACGTCTGTATTATATAAGATAAGAAGAAGATTTAGTATATAGTTGTATTACATTAGAACCAAGATAAACTTAATTTCATTACTCTATACCAACATTGACCCTAGAAAATGTAGGACAAATTCGTATTAGCCCTCCCTCCTCCCTAGTGCCAAAAGCGGCATTAGGGGGTTGGCAAGTGGGGCAACCGCCCCAGGCCCCGCTCCTGAGAGGGGTCCCGCGATAGGAGATTCCCTTGTCACAATCAGGCTCGAAAACCAGACCAGTTCTCATAAACTAGGACTTGTTGCTCAATATTTCCTAACATCTTTATGATACCATGACATTTTTGGTTTCGAAATACCATTAAGTTTCGGTAAAGACAGTATCTTATGACCTGTACATTCTAAGCTGCTATCACTGTTTAACAGAAGCATAAAAAAAAACACGCGCAGCCGGAAGCAGCCAATCAAAAGCGTTTATTTCGTAAATAAAGCGTCACACAGTACTGTTATGTCGCATTCATGTATAAAATAAATTTATACGTATACAATAAACTGTTCCTTTAGTCTGCCATAGAAACAAAAAAGGACGAATATGTGTGAGAAGGATTCCTTGTTTTGTACTGTGGCCTAGGTCCTAGAGTTAATTCAGTCAATCAGCATCCAGAAAGATTTTCCTTAATAGGCTACTGTTAATATTCATCGTTTTCATAAGAGAGATGTATCCGCGAAAGTCAATGGACCACTGCAGCCATCTATACTTATAAGTGTGTGCCAGCGTGGTTGGATTAAGCTCTGAGAAAGTGGAATGGTAGCGCAATGAATAGCTTGATGGTACAACAAAGTAGAAAAGAAAAACTGCATTGGCGCGTAGTCTTAGCAAGAATTCTAGCGATCGTTCAGTGCCCTGCCAAAAAAACAACAGCGTATTTCGTAGGAGAACAGGAAAACTTTATGCACAAAACAATGGTCAGTTTTTAGGCTTGATTCAGAGGCTTGACGAATTCTACCCAACCATGCAGAGAGAACACCTTCGGCGAATTAAGAACTCCAAGGCTCACAACCATTACATCGGCTGGGTGGCTGCCTGGTCGTGCGGTTTGTGCGCTGGACTGTCGTTCGGATTTATCGACCGTCGAGGGTTCAAACCCTGCCCGATCCCATCCCCCGTCGTCCTGCGGGAGGTTTGGACTAGGAAGTAAACTATCTTCAACTCTGAAGGAACATCCGAAACATGTAAAACATTTTACAAAACAAAACATCGGATATATAATTCAAAACGAGCTTAAGGACCTGATGGCATGTTTTCCAGTCATCCTTGACTGCAGGCTTGATGTTAGTCACAAAGAGCAGATGTCTTTTACAGAGCGTTTTGTGGAAGTATCAGATACAGGACGTGGAGAACACTCTGAGTGCATGTAGTTAACAGACCAAGAGTGCAGTACTTACGTAAGGTACTTTTTTTTTGTAACAAAAATAAGGCCTTCATCTTTAGAGGCGAACGATTCACGTTAGCGTGACCTGGTACGATATATATCGTCTCCCCTTGCGGCTCAGGGCACCACATATTCAGGTCAATAACTTAGTAGAGTTTAATTCTCTTATTAGCATGCTTGACTAGATTAACACATGGGTACGTGTAGGACGTGTTGAAGGAACGTCTGCGATTTATAAGATAAGACGTTTTAGCACAACAGAATCAAACTTCTCATCTCTTACGCTTTTAGAATATAAATGTCTACATATCTCACTCTGCCTGGTAAAAAAAGTTTGTACAAGTTATTTCTCAATCTGTTGCACTCAACAAAAAAAAAGTAAGGTTGGGATGGGGGACACAATGGTATAAAGTTTGTAATTTCTTTTTTTTTCTTTTTCCACAAACTTCCAAGTTATAAACAAGTCACGTGATCTCTTTTCTGAATTATTCAAAACTTCATCTATGAAATTCCAATTAACAGTTAAACGATTTTTTTTCAACTCTTCAGCTCGTGAAGGAAAAACTGTGACACGGCCGCACGTCATTTCCGCGCATATTTCTGTGAACTTTTTGTTTTATTGAAATGTTTCGTATTTGTTCAAAATACTTGTTCAGGCATCACTTAATCAGGGGAGAATACCGAGGTACTGGAAAGAAGCTAACTTCACTCCCCTTTTTTTTAAAAAAAGGAGACAAATCTAATACAGGAAACTACAGACCAGTCTCGCTAGCCAGCATCTCCTGTAAAATACTAGAACACATTCTATGTGGAAACATTATGAATCACTTGGGTCACTAACTGATAGGTGAAGGTGAATTTCTATGCTAATTGATTTAGCTGCAATATTCTGTTTAGAAGCAAGTTCTTGTACTTAAGATGCATTTTCTCCTTTCAGTTTTATATCTTGCGCAAACATGAGATTAACATCCCGTTTATGGTGATACTAGGAGTAAATCCTTTTAGAGTTTCTAGCATGAAAATATTATATAGGAAAATATTAAGGAGGAAAGGGGAGGGAATGGATTGTGGTCGCACTCCTATGGATATCTATATTGGTCTATCTGAAATTGGGTCAAGCTTAGATAAAGCTTATGGTTGGCTAGCCTTCATCGTTACGAAACATTAGCCAAACATGTC
>NC_074725.1:5428510-5501010 GCF_947242115.1 Biomphalaria glabrata
AAAGGATTAATTTCCCTTGTTGATGATCTTTCAACTTGATCCGAGATTGAGTGTGCGAGAAGTACTGTAAACAAAGTTTCTACCAGACCAACAGAGGGACTTGATAAAAGCTTTATAAACATTTGTCTTCCACTGCAATACAATGATTATTTATTTATATATGGAAATGCATCCGAGATGGCGACCGTTACCAAAAAGTCACAAAAGTTTTTAATCATGTTAAGTTTAGGTATAGACCAAACAATTTTGATGAAGTTTCAGGTAAATAGCAATATAAAAAAAATGTCAATGTAATCCTGCTGTTTGTTAAGTCAAGAACCAAGAATGTAAAGATAAATCTATTTTAAAAAATCAAACATATCGATTAATGTTCTCCTTCATCTATTGTTACTAGTGATGTAAGGTTTCTCATCTATTGTTACTAGTGATGTAAGGTTTCTCAGCAAGGTCTGAAGAGGAACCTAGGCGCCAAGTTTTTTTTCCCTCTATTCCGATTTTCAGAAATGCATTCTACTAGTAGTTTACAATGTACAAATATAACTGATAAAAAAACGCAAGTGAGTTATATCAAGCATTGGTGTGATGGGCCGTTACTGATGTGTGCAAGACGTTCAATAGTACAGCATACACGTTGGTAATGGTCTAATCATCCCAAAAGTATTGTAGCGGGCCTGTTTTATTTAGTCAAAATATTTCAATAGAACTATGGTACGTCACTAAGTAGATTTCTCACCGTTCTGGCATGAAAAGATGGGTAGAATCGCATTGAAATGTATTCACCAACCCTTTAACTGCCTTTTTTGTTTTCAATTATTTTTGCTTTGCTTATGATTGCCTGCATCGCAATGTTAAAGAAATTATTTTTAACATTTGCAGATTTGTTTTGATCCCTAAATGAGGATCGTGGCAGATAGTGACTAGTGCCATGTCATAGCTCTAAGTAGGGCATACGTATGTCAATATGGCTTGAGGAAATTTTATTTTTTTTCATTGTAAATAGGTACCGTCTACAAGTCAACACTCTGGCTGTCAAAAGGAGGAACTCCTCATTACTGTGAAGAGACGATGGTTAGGTCATATTGTAAAACTTGACTCACTGTCAATAATCACACATCAAGGTACAATGGAGGCAGCACAAAGAAAAGGTCGTCCAAAGAAAAGGTCGTCCACAAGAAAAGGTCGTCCACAGAAAAGGTCGTCCACAAGAAAAGGTCGTCCACAAGAAAAGGTCGTCCACAGAAAAGGTCGTCCACAAGAAAAGGTCGTCCACAGAAAAGGTCGTCCACAAGAAAAGGTCGTCCACAGAAAAGGTCGTCCACAAGAAAAGGTCGTCCACAGAAAAGGTCGTCCACAAGAAAAGGTCGTCCACAGAAAAGGTCGTCCACAAGAAAAGGTCGTCCACAAGAAAAGGTCGTCCACAGAAAAGGTCGTCCACAAGAAAAGGTCGTCCACAAGAAAAGGTCGTCCACAGAAAAGGTCGTCCACAGAAAAGGTCGTCCACAAGAAAAGGTCGTCCACAGAAAAGGTCGTCCACAAGAAAAGGTCGTCCACAAGAAAAGGTCGTCCACAAGAAAAGGTCGTCCACAGAAAAGGTCGTCCACAAGAAAAGGTCGTCCACAGAAAAGGTCGTCCACAAGAAAAGGTCGTCCACAAGAAAAGGTCGTCCACAAGAAAAGGTCGTCCACAGAAAAGGTCGTCCACAAGAAAAGGTCGTCCACAAGAAAAGGTCGTCCACAAGAAAAGGTCGTCCACAGAAAAGGTCGTCCACAAGAAAAGGTCGTCCACAAGAAAAGGTCGTCCACAAGAAAAGGTCGTCCACAGAAAAGGTCGTCCACAAGAAAAGGTCGTCCACAAGAAAAGGTCGTCCACAGAAAAGGTCGTCCACAAGAAAAGGTCGTCCACAAGAAAAGGTCGTCCACAAGAAAAGGTCGTCCACAAGAAAAGGTCGTCCACAGAAAAGGTCGTCCACAAGAAAAGGTCGTCCACAGAAAAGGTCGTCCACAGAAAAACTGGTTGGACAATGTAAAAGAATGGACCGGCCTCTCTCTTGATATTTTGGTAAGAACAGTTGCTGACCGGGAAGAGTCGAGAGATTTCGTTTTGCCAACTGTTACAGCACCCCTATGACGAAAGCCAAGGGACAGATGATGATAATGGCATTGTTAATCAATCGGTCTGCTACAACTTTGGTCTGGAAACGTGCTGTTTGAATCAAGTAGTTCTGTTGACCTCCTTCACACGAAGAATGACTATGGTTCATCTCGCGTTGAACACCTTTTAATTATATCGATAATTTGTAAAAACATTCACGTTAATTTATAATTAAGTTTGAAAAAAAAACTTTAAAAAAAAAGGTACATATATTGAATTTTTACCTTTATATATATATAGAATATTAATATTTATATATATTAAGAAAAAAAAAAGACCTAACACATTGGGTTAATAGAATTGGAAACAACTTTGACAATGATCTATTGGAACAGATAGACAAAACAAGAAAACGCTTCACAAACTGCAAAACAAAAGAAAAAGTGACAGAAAAGTGACAGAAATGTGTAAGAAAAGTGACAGGAAAGTGACAGAAATGTGTAAGAACAGTGACAGAAAAGTGACAGAAATGTGTAAGAAAAGTGACAGAAATGTGTAAGAAAAGTGACAGAAATGTGTAAGAAAAGTGACAGAAAAGTGTAAGAAATGTGTAAGAAATGTGTAAGAAATGTGTAAGAAATGTGTAAGAAAATTGACAGAAATGTGTAAGAAATGTGTAAGAAATGTGTAAGAAAAGTGACAGAAATGTGTAAGAAAAGTGACAGAAAAGTGACAGAAATGTGTAAGAAAAGTGACAGAAATGTGTAAGAAATGTGTAAGAAATGTGTAAGAAAAGTGACAGAAATGTGTAAGAAATGTGTAAGAAATGTGTAAGAAAAGTGACAGAAATGTGTAAGAAAAGTGACAGAAAAGTGTAAGAAAAGTGTAAGAAATGTAAGGGATGAAAAGATAGAATATGAAGGTAAGTAAGATTGACAGAAGATAAACATTTGAGTATAATGCAGTACAATGTATTTATGCTAAAATTGAAACGCTATGATTTTTGCTAGCAATATTTCTTTCACTCGCATTCTCTCTCTCTCTCACTATATATATATATATATATATATATATATATATATATATATAATGTGATGGGCTAATATCATCCGACTTCACTTCTTAACAATTAGCCACAGAACATAACAAGTTAAATATAGACTTAATAACAACTTTCACTTCTATCAAATAACACTTTATTTAGCACTGGGAAATCCGTCCAGTCTTCCTAAACGTCGCTATCTCTAACTACTATTTAAAACAGCCTACTTCTCGATGAACGCCATGTTGGTCCCTTTTTCGCATAAGTCTACTACGTCATTCGTCTGTCTGACTACGTCACTACTTTTACCGCCGCTAAAACAATACACAGTATATTTGTCTAACAAAACTAACATACTCTCTAAACTAGTACATTACAATATATATATTATATATATATATATATATATATATATATATATATATATATATATATATATAGATAGATAGATAGATAGATAGATAGATAAAGAGAGAGAGAGAAAGAGATATAGATAGATAGATAGATACTCAGTGTAATTTAAAATGTGAGGATTAATAAACAAAAGACTCAAACACGGTCTTAATTTTACATATTAAATTAACATCATGTTCCACCTTTAAATTAGGCTCTGATCTAGTTCTTTAGTTCTAGATTTCTGGCATGCGAGGTGGTTGGAATCTCGTCTCAATGTCCGCGCGGTGAGCCGCAAGGCTGGAACTTGTCTGGTCCTCGATTTTCTTCTTAAGTCTATACACTTTGTTTTCTAAACCGGCTGATTTACATCCACCATGGATCCGTGTCCCTGGATGACCTTCAGTCAAGAGACTTTGTTATCCATGAATGTGTCCACGTTATTTCTGAACCTGACCCACGAGGTTGCTGAGCAGTGCGTGAAGGATTACTTCCGGCAGTTCCAACAGCCGAGACTGGAAGATGTCGTTAGCTCAAACTTCTTGGTGCTAAATAAAATGAAGACTTTTTTCTTGCCCATCACGTGCGCACTTGGGTTCGTGGGCAACGTGACTTCCACGGCCATCTTCTTGACCAAGTCAATGAGGAGAAAGTCATGTATTGCCTACCTGACCACCAAATGCCTAACTGATACATTCTTCTTGATGGCTCTGTTTATACTTTGGCTGGAAAGGTGAGTTGATTTAAATTACATTTCATTACACTTTCTCTATTCGATTAATTTGAAACTAAATTATAACAAGTAATAAAAATAATAAAGCTATGCCTTCGATTATGAGTACAGTGTTTTAGATGACTATTTAAACCCCATCGCGAACCTGCAAATTTTGCCACATCCTATGCAGACAAAGCATACGCTTCGACAAGGGTCTTTCTTTGAGTGTCGAATTATATGTCTCACGAACTTTGTGAGAGTTCTCCAGCTGTCTCTTTCAAATACCATCTGTTGCCAGCTGCCTTTTCCTTGACGCCTTTGTTGATCATTGTAGAGAGTCAGGGGTACCTATGTTCATGTAACAATAAAATCAAATTAGATCACTAATTTAATATTAAATCTAACTGAAAATATAGCAATAGTTTTAAATATTACTATTGATAGAACTGTAAATCTAGATATAACTTCAAGGGTAATCAAATTCAAATATAAATACTAACATGATGAAAAAATAGTATGAAATATAAACATAGACATTCATATATTTTAAAATGTAAATATAACCAGGGTCGCCGAGCTCTATCCTACAGTGTTCATATTGCACGCAGGCAGAACACTTTAGATCAAAACGCCTAAACAGTTGCTCCAAGTTTATCTTTTTAAAAAAAAAAAGATATTAGTTAAATAAAAATACATCACTTCATTATTTTAAATGATTCCACATCTTTTCACAGCAAAAATGAAAAACAAGCTCACAAAAAAACAATATTGGTAATATAAAGTTTTTTTATGGGTTAGTTACCGTTAGAATATAGTGTGCATTGTGTCTCTCTCCCTTACTTACTATAGCCTCCCCTGTTTCGAGCTAGTGTTATAAAGTTAAGGAAGACAGTGAACAAGGAAATGTGTTTATTTACAGGACATTACAAACACATACTAACAAGGCCTGTTTTAAGCACAGCAGTTTCATAAGCCCCTTTGACTTAGGATGAACGATCGCTCTCTAATGCCCACTTTCTTCTTATCTTATTGTCACAGATTACATTATAGAATTGTTTGTACATTTCACTTTTGAAAGTAATATAAGCCCTCGACATGAGTCTCGGGATTTAATCCTCAAATTTAGACACTTGTCATTCAAGTCAGGATTTACCCAAGGGACTTAATTAGTATGTTTGAAATCTATTGGTTGATTTGAATTTAAACAAAGACATTTTTGAAAAGAGTTAGCGCCAGAGAATTGGCGGTAGTAAGAAGGTAAAGTCAGTCGATAATATTAAGTCCTTGTAGCTAGTCACGTTTCTAAGAGCTCTGTTTGAAAGGCCTTTGTAATATGTTCCATGCTCATTGATTTGTAATTTGTACATAAACTGTACTTACGTTGTATTTAATAAAGTTCCAGAGTTTTGTTTTATCAAAGAATTGTCAATTGTGATTCTAGATCTTCATTTTTTGTTAACTATTGAATTCAAATAAAATCCCCGGCATCACAACACGTGACGTCATACCATCCGAATGTTGTTGTGACACTTATCTTATCTTATATAATACAGACTTTACTTCAAAAAAGAAGTTAACGACAGAGCACAACTTAGGGCATCTTCTGCAATACCCCCATTACACATATTAAAATTTAAAAAAAATATATTTCAACCAAAAATTAGCTCACGTTGGATATCGAACTTGTGATTTTAACACCGTCAGTTTCTTGATCGAAAAATTCTACGGATTAGCAGGCAATGTATAAGAATTTAATTATTTATTAGTACCTTCAGTATACGTAACTCATCAAGATCTAGAATCTACAAATAATCTTTACTAGATTTACGTAAAAATAGAAGCAAAGCTGCGATAATCTATCAATAAACGTAAATCAATTTTAAATTTAATTAACAACTCAGTTATCAACACACTAAGGCTGACTACAGCATGTTTTTTTTTATTGAATAATTCCTACGATATAGATCATGGCCTTTACCTCTATGCTTAGAATACGATGGGCAAAATTTTCCTGAACGGTAATGTATTAAATTTAGGAATCAATGAAGCCTTTCATTCCAAAAGATAGTCGATAGTATTTTCAAGAACACAATAGCCTGGGCATGCTACCCTGCCTCATAGTGGCGCCCGAATGGAAACGATCGTAGGAGGAAACGATTAGGCCAAAGGGTAGCAAAACAAGACTCCTTTGGGGTGCCTAAGGGGGTGCGAAAGCATCCATATTGCACTGTGCGGGGTTGTAAAAAAGCTTCCCGTTCCTCAAGGGCCGTTACATAAATGGCGTGTCCCGCACGGTTAGCCTGGTAAAGAAAAGGAAATTGGGGGGAGGGGGGGGACGCGGCCTCTGGCCAGACAGAACAGTGTACACTGTTCTCATTCAGGCCTGTGAGATGGAGCTCTTGTTTGCCTCTTCTGGCCTAGAGTTCAAGAGTCCAAGGGTCAACTCTACCTGACTGTTTCAAGAAGAACACGATAGTCGTTTCAAAACCGATGTTGCATCGGGTACCGAGCTCGTGATCTTGAACGAACCGTGCTACTTATTAAGCCAGAGGGCATTGTAGAATTGACTAATTATTTATTGGTACTTTTATTATATAGACATCTAGAACTAGATCTAGACTTCGGATTTAGAACTCTCAATATCTAGTCTTGATCTTCTTACGTAAGATTTACGTAAAAATATAAGCGACGCCTAGATAATCTATCAATAAACTTTAAGCGACTTTAAATTTAATAAACAACCCAGTTATCGGTATACTACAGCTGACTACGCCGTGTTGTTTTTTTTACACTAATCCATGAAGTTGTCACTTGAATAGAGCTATTTTAAAAATGATCTAATTTTATTTTTAAAAAATGTTTTATTTTAAAAACAAAAAACAAAGTTTACTTTCAGAAGATAAAATTTAGAAATTTGCAAGCTGTAAAATATCTTAAACTTAAATCTCTATCTTTTTCTTTCTTTTTTTTTTTATTAATCTAATTGTGACAGACGGACGGATAGACAGACAGATCACACAAAAATTGATTGCAGTTTTTCCACTTTTCGGGGGAAGCGGCGTTAAAACATGACAAAAATTATGTTTAATTTCGTTGGAATTCAAGAACAGTTAAGTCTTCACGCAACCCGAACTCACAAACAAGAAAAATACAAAAATACTTTTTGTTTTAAAAGCAAAGCTTATATTTAGTGTATAATTTAGTTTGGATCAGTCCTGTAATGAAATTTGTAATAGACTAACAATAATAAATCTGTGCGATTAGAAACACTTTTACGAATTGTATTTTTGTTAAGCGCAATCTCATGCTTTTAGCTTTCTCAATACGCTATGATCCTATCCTTATCTGGACCAGTTAGGAAAATGGGGGGGGGGGGGAGGAAGAAATAAAAGAAAGGTATATCTGTGTGGATTTTACTATAATTGGTTTTTAAAAGCAATTTAAAAAAACGACATGAATTCAAACTCGTGACTCTCGCCTCCTTGAGACGTGCATTCAGTCAAGTACAATTTCTTTCCCTTGTTCTAGATACCAAACAAAAATAACTAATTACCAATAGTTAATTAACTAATCGTTAAATTTGTTTATTGATTCTTACGTTGTCAGGTAAAAGAGATAATTGTGTAAAATTTCAGCTTGATCCGAGATTGGCTGTTGGAGAAATAACTTGTACAAATTTTTTACCAGACAGACAGACAGCCAGACAAACTAAGTTGATGTCAGCTTTGTAAAAATACTTTTACGACAACAAATAACAACAACAAATAACAACAGCAAACTATGCGAGCAACAGATAACAACATCGAATTTTATTATGCTTTGATAATATTCCCATCATGGTTTAGAGTTGAAAATTTTGTTTTGTGATTGAAAAGAACAAATTAAAGTCCCCAGCGCTAGCACTAAGTCAGTTGCATGAGGGGAGAAATAGAAATATGTTAAATATAAAGAAGGCTACAAAGACAGTTTGTGTGGAAACACAAACTCAAAATTGGCCCCCGAAGTGGTCCACCCAGGCAGGCTTCAATATTTTCAGTAAGAACATCCGAATGAAATTATATCAAAGAAAAAGGACAGGTAAGAATGGAGAAAGAAGGTTGATGGATCTTGTGTAGTGCCCCCAACGGTCCAGCAGATCAAAGGATAGGTAAAAGTGAATGTAAAGTTAGATGTGAACCTGGCCTAGCTAGTTCCCCTTTCAGACCTTGTGGTCTATAGGGCAGATGATGTAAGGTTCATCTGTTTTTGTGGCCTACGGTTAACGAGGGTGTAATGAAGTCAGCACAACGACCAACCGCCTTTACTTTTCCCTAACTAATGTCAGGTACTCATTATCATTAGAGCTGGGTGGACTCAGAGGCGCCCAAGGATTCCGAAGTTGAAAATCCCATTCTTCACCAGTATTCGAACCCGGGACCCCCGGTTCGAAAGTCAAGCGCTTTACCACTCAGCCACAGCGCCTCACCTGGCCTAACTGATGTCTTATGTAATTATGTGTGATACATATACGATGTATTAATTGCAAGAGAAGTAAATGCAGTTTATAAGATTACTACCACTTTTATGTTTATGTCTAACTAATAATGCATACTAAATAGATTTTTTCTCTTTAAAAAAAAAAGGTAAACATTTGTTTGTGTGTAAATATAGTACTTAGTATAACAGTAATTACATAACTTAACAATTCAAATATAAAAACAAAAATTTTTGACAAAAAAATCTACAACCGTTTGCATAAATGTGTTAAACAAATGGAAAACAGTAGCCTCCCCTAATAAAGAGCCACAAGTGTATTAGTGTTAAATAGTTGTAAAAGCCGTCTATTTTTATGAAAAAACTGCTTGCATAAGTGATTTGAAAAATTAGAGTTTTACTCTTTCAGAAAAGAAAAAAATAGCCGTTGCATCAGAACTTTAAATGGTCTAAAATATTGTGATGTCGGATTTTCACTATCTCTTCTAGTTTACGAGATTTAAACGTTGAAATCGACAATATTTTTATTAATTGTTTTCGTTTAACGCACTGGTTCTCAACCTTTTTAGTTCCGCGACCCCCCAATATAATTAGTCACTTGGCAGCGACCCCCAACCTAATTATTATTTTTTCATTTACAGATCAATAAATTTGTGATCATAATAAAATGTTAAAAAGTGTTATTATTCAGACTTGCATTTATTTACTTTTCTGTTGCGTGTTCACACTATACATGTTGCTAGCCAGCGGTAGTAGGACGGTTGAGCTTGTTTCTGTTCCACCAGATCAGGAATTCAGTAGCACAACGAATGTCATTTCCTGCATCACGTCTGCTTCTGAATTTGGACTTAATAACTATAAAGCTGGAAAACCTATTGTCACAAAGAAAGAAGAAGGCGCCAACACAATCTCAAAACAGGACGGGCTAGGAACTAGTTTGAACAACAAGTACGGTTCAGATCTGCTTGTTACAGCACGGTGGAATGGACAAGAAAAAACAACTTTCAATGATGAATAGACAAAAAAAATCTAATTTCCGGAGATCTTAAGCGACCCCTCGCAATTTGTCATTCGTCCCACAATGGGGTCGCGACCCACATGTTGAGAACCCCTGGTTTAACGCAACTTTCATGCTTATAGAATGATCACTGCCCTATGATCCAATCACTTTTATGGACCAGTTGTTGGTGAGTGTATTATTTTTGTGTCCATTTACACACTTCCGTGCTGCCTTTTAGCAAGCTATTTAAAAAAATAAAAGTTTGTTTTAAAATCGATACATGCGTTGTCATTAACCATTAACAAAGTGCCAAGTTTCAGCTTGATCCGAGAATAGGAAGTGGGAGGGGAGGGGGAAAACGAGTAAAAATTCTACCCAGACAGACAGACAGATTGAGTTAATTGAACCTTTAAAAAAATGCTTATTGTTAGCTTAATTATATTTTTATCTCAGATTTTCAAAAAAAGATAAGATAACTCAGCAGAGTGTTTGAAAACATTGAAAACTATTGCTAATTAGTTCTGGAAATGTCCATTACGAGGCTTCTATGAAACAGGTTGGACACAATTGCAATTTTATCCTGAATGGTTTGGGGAGAATCACTGTAATTATTTCTCTTAGTTTATAAAAGCCTAAGTATATTTTTTGCTTCAATGATGTTTTGAAGATGTTTTCTTTTATCGAGTGCCCGTTTTGTTTTTGCGAATATGTCATCGAAAGAGATTCTAAGATTCAAGGCCAATGAGAGATTACAAGGTCAAAAGACAGCTCAATAATCATGAGAGTCCAACGATTCAGCAGGTTAAGGGATATGTGAAGGGTGGATAGTTGGAAATGTTCTTTAACCTAACAGTCTAGTTGTACACATTAGCAACTGTTTAATCAATGAGCTGCCAAGCTAGGTCTTTAGTCTGTCATTTTGTTGATCATCTGATACAGACGTAGCAGTTACACAAAAATTATTTGTGATAAAATTGTTAAACTTAAAGATTATTTAAAGAAAAGTGAATCTACTCCCATTTCAGGTTAACACCCTCCTCACCAGTGTGTTTATCTATTTATAGCCAGATAAAAGATTTATTCACTTTTAACTTACTCAAACACTAAGTCACTTTCTTTCTTTTCTCTACCAAGTCACTTTCTTTCTTTTCTCTACCAAGTCACTTTCTTTCTTTTCTCTACCAAGTCACTTTCTTTCTTTTCTCTACCAAGTTACTTTCTTTCTGTCGTCTAGTAAGTCACTTTTTTATCTTATCTTATAAAATACAGACGTTACTTCAAAAAAGAAGATGATTACGTCCTAAGCGTCATGCATCTAGTCATGTATGTTAATCAATGACTTAAACTCTGCCAGTCATTGGTTTTCATGGCTAGCTCAGGCAACCCATTCCATGCTCTAATAGCACTAGGGAAGAAGAAACATTTGTACAAATTTGTTCAAGCGTATGGAACGAGGAATGTGTCTTTCTGAGTATTTTATTCGATTTTGTTTTTGTATTTGAAGATTATGGTTCAGTGTTTTATGCATGATTGCTAATTTGCTTTTAAGTTTTATATCCTGAAGCCTTTCTAAATTTAGTGACTTTATTAAAGGTGTTAGTCTAGTCAAATGTGAATATTCGTTTGTTATGAATAAGTACTTTAAATAAGTAAAATATTTTTCTACCGTCTACCAAGTCACTTTCTGTCCTCTACCAAGTCACTCTCTGTCCTCTACCAAGTCACTTTCTGTCCTCTACCAAGTCACTCTCTGTCCTCTACCAAGTCACTCTCTGTCCTCTACCAAGTCACTTGCTGTCCTCTACCAAGTCACTCTCTGTCTTCTAGCAAGTCACTTTCTGTCCTCTACTAAGTCACTTTCTGTCCTCTACCAAGTCACTTTCAGTGGTCTACCAAGTCACTCTCTGTCCTCTACCAAGTCACTTTCTGTCCTCTACCAAGTCACTCTCTGTCCTCTACCAAGTCACTTTCTGTCCTCTACCAAGTCACTCTCTGTCCTCTACCAAGTCACTCTCTGTCCTCTACCAAGTCACTTGCTGTCCTCTACCAAGTCACTCTCTGTCTTCTAGCAAGTCACTTTCTGTCCTCTACTAAGTCACTTTCTGTCCTCTACCAAGTCACTTTCAGTGGTCTACCAAGTCACTCTCTGTCCTCTACCAAGTCACTTTCTGTCCTCTACCAAGTCACTCTCTGTCCTCTACCAAGTCACTCTCTGTCCTCTACCAAGTCACTCTCTGTCCTCTACCAAGTCACTCTCTGTCCTCTACCAAGTCACTTTCAGTGGTCTACGAGTCACTCTCTGTCCTCTACCAAGTCACTCCCGTCCTCTACCAAGTCACTTTCTGTCCTCTACCAAGTCACTCTCTGTCCTCTACCAAGTCGCTCTCTGTCCTCTACCAAGTCACTCTCTGTCCTCTACCAAGTCACTTTCTGTCCTCTACCAAGTCACTCTCTGTCCTCTACCAAGTCACTCTCTGTCCTCTACCAAGTCACTTTCAGTGGTCTACCAAGTCACTCTCTGTCCTCTACCAAGTCACTCCCGTCCTCTACCAAGTCACTTTCTGGCCTCTACCAAGTCACTTTCTGTCCTCTACCAAGTCACTCTCTGTCCTCTACCAAGTCACTCTCTGTCCTCTACCAAGTCACTTTCTGTCCTCTACCAAGTCACTCTCTGTCCTCTACCAAGTCACTCTCTGTCCTCTACCAAGTCACTTTCAGTGGTCTACCAAGTCACTCTCTGTCCTCTACCAAGTCACTCTCTGTCCTCTACCAAGTCACTTTCTGTCTTCTACCAAGTCACTTTCTGTCCTCTACCTAGTCACTCTCTGTCCTCTACCTAGTCACTCTCTGTCCTCTACCAAGTCACTTTCTGTCCTCTACCAAGTCACTTTCAGTGGTTTACCAAGTCACTCTCTGTCATCTACCAAGTCACTCCCGTCCTCTACCAAGTCACTTTCTGTCCTCTACCAAGTCACTCTCTGTCCTCTACCAAGTCACTTTCTGTCCTCTACCAAGTCACTTTCTGTCCTCTACCAAGTCACTCTCTGTCCTCTACCAAGTCACTCTCTGTCCTCTACCAAGTCACTTGCTGTCCTCTACCAAGTCACTCTCTGTCTTCTAGCAAGTCACTTTCTGTCCTCTACTAAGTCACTTTCTGTCCTCTACCAAGTCACTTTCAGTAGTCTACCAAGTCACTCTCTGTCCTCTACCAAGTCACTTTCTGTCCTCTACCAAGTCACTCTCTGTCCTCTACCAAGTCACTCTCTGTCCTCTACCAAGTCACTCTCTGTCCTCTACCAAGTCACTCTCTGTCCTCTACCAAGTCACTTTCAGTGGTCTACGAGTCACTCTCTGTCCTCTACCAAGTCACTCCCGTCCTCTACCAAGTCACTTTCTGTCCTCTACCAAGTCACTCTCTGTCCTCTACCAAGTCACTCTCTGTCCTCTACCAAGTCACTCTCTGTCCTCTACCAAGTCACTTTCTGTCCTCTACCAAGTCACTCTCTGTCCTCTACCAAGTCACTCTCTGTCCTCTACCAAGTCACTTTCAGTGGTCTACCAAGTCACTCTCTGTCCTCTACCAAGTCACTCCCGTCCTCTACCAAGTCACTTTCTGGCCTCTACCAAGTCACTTTCTGTCCTCTACCAAGTCACTCTCTGTCCTCTACCAAGTCACTCTCTGTCCTCTACCAAGTCACTTTCTGTCCTCTACCAAGTCACTCTCTGTCCTCTACCAAGTCACTTTCAGTGGTCTACCAAGTCACTTTCAGTGGTCTACCAAGTCACTCTCTGTCCTCTACCAAGTCACTCTCTGTCCTCTACCAAGTCACTTTCTGTCTTCTACCAAGTCACTCTCTGTCCTCTACCAAGTCACTCTCTGTCCTCTACCAAGTCACTTTCTGTCCTCTACCAAGTCACTCTCTGTCCTCTACCAAGTCACTTTCTGTCCTCTACCAAGTCACTCTCTGTCCTCTACCAAGTCACTCTCTGTCCTCTACCAAGTCACTTGCTGTCCTCTACCAAGTCACTCTCTGTCCTCTAGCAAGTCACTTTCTGTCCTCTACTAAGTCACTTTCTGTCCTCTACCAAGTCACTTTCAGTGGTCTACCAAGTCAATCTCTGTCCTCTACCAAGTCACTTTCTGTCCTCTACCAAGTCACTCTCTGTCCTCTACCAAGTCACTCTCTGTCCTCTACCAAGTCACTTTCTGTCCTCTACCAAGTCACTCTCTGTCCTCTACCAAGTCACTCTCTGTCCTCTACCAAGTCACTTGCTGTCCTCTACCAAGTCACTCTCTGTCCTCTAGCAAGTCACTTTCTGTCCTCTACCAAGTCACCCTCTGTCCTCTACCAAGTCACTCCCGTCCTCTACCAAGTCACTTTCTGGCCTCTACCAAGTCACTTTCTGTCCTCTACCAAGTCACTCTCTGTCCTCTACCAAGTCACTTTCTGTCCTCTACCAAGTCACTTTCTGTCCTCTACCAAGTCACTTTCGGTCCTCTACCAAGTCACTCTCTGTCCTCTACCAAGTCACTTTCTGTCCTCTACCTAGTCACTCTCTGTCCTCTACCAAGTCACTTTCTGTCCTCTACCAAGTCACTTTCAGTGGTTTACTAAGTCACTCTCTGTCTTCTACCAAGTCACTCCCGTCCTCTACCAAGTCACTTTCTGTCCTCTACCAAGTCACTCTCTGTCCTCTACCAAGTCACTTTCTGTCCTCTACCAAGTCACTTTCTGTCCTCTACCAAGTCACTCTCTGTCCTCTACCAAGTCACTTTCTGTCCTCTACCAAGTCACTCTCTGTCCTCTACCAAGTCACTCTCTGTCCTCTACCAAGTCACTTTCACTCTCTGTCCTCTACCAAGTCACTTTCTGTCCTCTACCAAGTCACTTTCTGTCCTCTACCAAGTCACTCTCTGTTCTCTACCAAGTCACTTTCACTCTCTGTCCTCTACCAAGTCACTTTCTTTCCTCTACCAAGTCACTTTCTGTCCTCTACCAAGTCACTCTCTGTCCTCTACCAAGTCACGTTCTGTCTTCTACCAAGTCACTTTCTGTCCTCTACCAAGTCACTTTCTGTCCTCTACCAAGTCACTTTCTGTCCTCTACCAAGTCACTCTCTGTCCTCTACCAAGTCACTCTCTGTCCTCTACCAAGTCACTTTCTGTCCTCTACCAAGTCACTGTCTGTCCTCTACCAAGTCACTCTCTGTCCTCTACCAAGTCACTTTCTGTCCTCTACCAAGTCACTCTCTGTCCTCTACCAAGTCACTTTCAGTGGTCTACCAAGTCACTCTCTGTTCTCTACCAAGTCACTTTCTGTCCTCTACCAAGTCACTTTCTGTCCTCTACCAAGTCACTTACTGTCCTCTACCAAGTCACTTGCTGTCCTCTACCAAGTCACTCTCTGTCCTCTAGCAAGTCACTTTCTGTCCTCTACTAAGTCACTTTCTGTCCTCTACCAAGTCACTTTCAGTGGTCTACCAAGTCAATCTCTGTCCTCTACCAAGTCACTTTCTGTCCTCTACCAAGTCACTCTCTGTCCTCTACCAAGTCACTCTCTGTCCTCTACCAAGTCACTTTCTGTCCTCTACCAAGTCACTCTCTGTCCTCTACCAAGTCACTTTCTGTCCTCTACCAAGTCACTTTCTGTCCTCTACCAAGTCACTTTCGGTCCTCTACCAAGTCACTCTCTGTCCTCTACCAAGTCACTTTCTGTCCTCTACCTAGTCACTCTCTGTCCTCTACCAAGTCACTTTCTGTCCTCTACCAAGTCACTTTCAGTGGTTTACTAAGTCACTCTCTGTCTTCTACCAAGTCACTCCCGTCCTCTACCAAGTCACTTTCTGTCCTCTACCAAGTCACTCTCTGTCCTCTACCAAGTCACTTTCTGTCCTCTACCAAGTCACTTTCTGTCCTCTACCAAGTCACTCTCTGTCCTCTACCAAGTCACTTTCTGTCCTCTACCAAGTCACTCTCTGTCCTCTACCAAGTCACTCTCTGTCCTCTACCAAGTCACTTTCACTCTCTGTCCTCTACCAAGTCACTTTCTGTCCTCTACCAAGTCACTTTCTGTCCTCTACCAAGTCACTCTCTGTTCTCTACCAAGTCACTTTCACTCTCTGTCCTCTACCAAGTCACTTTCTTTCCTCTACCAAGTCACTTTCTGTCCTCTACCAAGTCACTCTCTGTCCTCTACCAAGTCACGTTCTGTCTTCTACCAAGTCACTTTCTGTCCTCTACCAAGTCACTTTCTGTCCTCTACCAAGTCACTTTCTGTCCTCTACCAAGTCACTCTCTGTCCTCTACCAAGTCACTCTCTGTCCTCTACCAAGTCACTTTCTGTCCTCTACCAAGTCACTGTCTGTCCTCTACCAAGTCACTCTCTGTCCTCTACCAAGTCACTCTCTGTCCTCTACCAAGTCACTCTCTGTCCTCTACCAAGTCACTTTCTGTCCTCTACCAAGTCACTCTCTGTCCTCTACCAAGTCACTTTCAGTGGTCTACCAAGTCACTCTCTGTTCTCTACCAAGTCACTTTCTGTCCTCTACCAAGTCACTTTCTGTCCTCTACCAAGTCACTTACTGTCCTCTACCAAGTCACTTTCTGTCCTCTACCAAGTCACTTTCTGTCCTCTACCAAGTCACTTTCTGTCCTCTACCAAGTCACTCTCTGTCCTCTACTAAGTCACTTTTTGTCCTCTACCAAGTCACTTTCTGTCCTCTACCAAGTCACTTTCTGTCCTCTACCAAGTCACTTTCTGTCCTCTACCAAGTCACTTTCTGTCCTCTACCAAGTCACTTTCTGTCCTCTACCAAGACATTTTCCTTCTGTCATCTACTGCCATTATCTTGAAATTCGAAGTGAGTTAATTTACAAAAAAAAATGGCTTTCCTTTGTTTGGAACTTTTCTCTTTAAAGTTTTTTCCCTTTTTTTTTCTTCAAGCAGTGATCTGTTAGTTATTTTAAGTTTATCAAGTTGGCCCAACATCACATGATCGTATTCTATAAACGTTAAGTCCCTAGCCAACCAGCAGAAGACATCAAGCTATCAAGGGGGATTCACTTTGATGTTCCTGCAATGGCCCTAGAATGACGTCTGCTCGTGTTTTAAATGTGACAAATCTTTCTCCTATATTGAAGTTTACTTATATAAAAAAATTAATGCAGCTAATATTTTTTTCCTTTTGGATGCCTCTAAAACAACGAAGCGAAAATAACTGCTAATGAGGGACGAAAAGAGAGAAGAACGAGAGAGAGAGAGAGAAAATGGAATTAGAAGGAAGAAACGAGAAAGAGAGAAGAGAGAAAAAAGAGAAAGAGAAGAGATAAAATAGAAAGAGAGAAGAGAAACAGAGAGAAGCGAAAGAGAAGAGAAAGAGAGAGAAGAAAGAGGGAGAAGAGAAAGAGAAAAGAGAGAGCGAAGAGAAAAAGAGGGCTAGAAGAGAGAGAAAAAGAGACAGAAGAGAGAACAGAAACAGAAGAGAGAAGAAAAAAGAGAGAGAAGAAGAAAAAGAGATAAGAAAGAAAGAGTCTATCGTATGCCGAGCTATTGTGTCAAAAAGAGAGATAAGATGACAGACAATAGCACTAAGCTCTAAGGACCGAATGAAAGAACCTGCGAACAATAGAAGGAAAAAAAAAGCCCAGCTCGTCTGACAGACCCGAGACAAGGAGTATTTGTAAAATTATTTTAATCATTAACCTGGTTTCAACTCTAGCTATCGCTAAAGGGCAAATCCTAGAACATCAATAAAACCACAATGAAGTTGAAAAGATTGAACATTACATACATCATTCTAGATCATTAGTGGATTCTATCACTTCTCCAGTTTGTCTCCCTTTAGCTAGAACCTTAAAGCGGAAGTTTACTCTTCCTGCCGACTGTTCTGAAACACTAACATTGATTAAATCCTCTGAAAGATTTTAATGACTTACTGTACTTAGTTTTTTTTATTACCCTCGTTAGTACATGACATTTCAAGCCTTAAGTAAGTCTCTTTGGCCGACAGTTAACCAGGGTGCCATGTGGCCAGCGTAACACCAACCGCCTTTAATTCCCCTAACTAATCTAAGGCACCCATTACAGTTGGCAGCATCCTAAATAATTTCGAAATTCAAATTCCCAGTACTCGATTCGAACCCAAGACAACTCTGTTCAGGAGGGCTCTGCCTCTCAACCACCACTTCACAAATTGCAAGTTATACTGAAAATATAGTGTCAAGATGAGTGAAATGTAAGAGATCAATCTCATCTTATATTATCTTATGGTTCTGAGTATAGAAACACTAATTTAAATCTGAATTTGTTTTGTCCAAACTTCCGGTTCCGGTTCTTTTAAAAAATGATATTGCTAAGGAAAGAGTGAAGGGTAGATGAAAGATGAGGTCAAGAGGAAAGAAGAAAGAGCGCTGGACTTCCTATTTGAAATTATGTATTGCCCTTTTCTTTTACTCTCTAAACAAGTTGAAAGCTTGTCTCACTTTAATTCCGTTTAACAGGTAGTCCTTTAAATCCTTTAAAGTCATCAGCGTTATTTCTTTAGCCAGCTAGGACAATTAATACACACTAGACATTGGATTCCATAGGATAGAAACAAATACGATGGGCAGAGAGGTATACAGATCTTCTGTAGGGCACTAAGAATTGACAAGAGAGAAAGATCGTTAAAAACCAAAGTATTATTAAGAGAGAAAGATTGTTAGAAAAACAAAATATTATAAAGAGAGAAAGATTGTTAGAAAAACAAAAGTATTACAAAGAGAAAGATTGTGAGAGAAATAAAAAGTACTTGTAAGACAGAAAAAGATTGTGATGTACAAATAATGAGCACAGGAGCAATAAAGTGAAACATTTATCAAGAGAAGAGACATACACACAAACTTTGATTCGGCAAGAGGAAGACAATGAATGAAAGTACGAATTAACAAGAGAAGGAAATGACGTGTGAAAAAACAAAGTCTAAAGTCGACATCTCGCCATATTGATTTGTCCAATTCTAAAGCAAGCTCCAAGCTTAGATAACCAGATTTGAATTGCTCACTAACTACATCTAGTCAACATCCCCCTTCGTCGTTTGAAATTAGATCAAATCATTGGCTGAATATAATAGTGTTGTTTTTAAAACGTGAGCTGTGAGCTCCCCCCCCCCCATCGCCCCGACGCCAAACACTATTTCCGGTAGTTTAAGCCCCAAAAAATGGATATTCTGAGGTATCTACAGTGCATTATTCGCTATTAAAAAGTTTTAGTTCAAAAATCTAATCTGCTATTCTTGCTTACTTAGGACTTAAATCCTCCCGCGCCGTTCGGTGCATTGGGTGGCAAGCTGTGTGTAATTTAGGAGGTAGGAGGTTTTAATCTCAAATCTCCCCTTGGCTGCGCTGGGGCAAGTGATGGTTTAATATTAAAATCTCCCCTAAAATAAACAAAATCAAAGCAAAAAATCTGTCACTAAATTCCGATCTCCCCCCAAAGGGGGGGATTTCGTTTCGGGGGGGGGGGGGGTTGAACCCGAAACCCCCCACCTGGCTACGCCCATGGTATAGTTCCATGGTTGAATAAATAAATAGACCCTCGTGTACATGTTAAGCAATTTCTTATGTAGAAATGAGCAGGAATGTAAGAGCAGAACTTAAATAGTGCACGCTGACTGGAAAGACTCCTTGCAACAGTGAAACATTACAAGAGACAGATACAGAATGAGGAAACATCGGCCACCGTCAGCTTAATTGAAAGAGAAATGGATTTTTCTTTTCAACTTTTTTACAAATGTTCCCTGTTTTAATTACTTTCATTTTGAAAGTTAGCTCGGCACACTTTTGACAAAGAAAACAAAATGTTATAAAATCGGGAAGAGTTTATCATTATTTCCAAACACCCGATTGTCACATAAAAAGACATTCACATTTTTATTCAATGGAGGTTGCCCGTCGCTGGGGGCAGCAAGGTTTATTAGCGCAGCCTTCCCATTACCCAAGAGTGTACATAATCTATAATGACCAAGTTTAACACTCCAGTGTGTCAATCAGAAGAGAATGACCAAACTAGTCACAAAAGTGAGTGTATATTGACACACTTGGCAATCGCACTCGACTGACCAGTAGGAAGTCAACTGTCCGTAATATCAAGTCACGTGACATGTGGGTGGAACTATGGGGCAGACAGACCGTTCCAGATGAACTAGTTTTCATTAACATGAGGTAGGGTCATGGTAGATGCTTTAAGATGATTCTATTAATGACGACAAATCTATATAAAAAGATCTATATTCGATACTATTACTACTATATGAATGTGAAATTATCTATCGCCTGAGGTCAGTTGGTCATAGTTAAGGTTGGTTTGGTCATTGTTTCAAGTGGCCATTATTCTTCTTATCTTATCTTATCTTATCTTATATAATACAGACGTTACTTCATTGATTGAGTATATGTTTCTCTATAATGTTATACTTCAACTACAGTATTTTATGTCAGCCAAGTTATCATTGTGATTCACATTTTGGATTATTCTGTTGATTTGAACTTGAAGGCATTCACCTTTAATAGAATTATGTCCAACGCTGCGTTTCTTCCGTGGATCCTAGCAGTGAGCTGGATGAGATTTAAAGGCAAATCTGAATCGGCGTATGTCATGTGATTGTGTTGTCAATACAAAGCTTTATCCAGAACAAAGTCGTGATAACAAGAAGTCCCCAGTTGGAGTGTGTGTGTGTGTTTGTGTTTCCAATGTGATATGGAAAGGGTGTATGTATTGTTAGTTGGAGAGAGAGAGAGAGAGAGAGAGAGAGAGAGAGAGAGAGCATTAATTTAATGTTAGTCTTGTAGAATTACGCAAAATAAACGGCACTACCGTAAGCTGTGTTACGTAAGTCAGGCGACTCCGGGATGACAGAGTGCAAAGACGTGTTCCCATTGTTTAAATATCAGTTTAATTCATTTCATCTCCTCAAGTTGAATTAGTCTATATTGTAATAAAAATTATATTATAGTTTAGTTAAATATAATTACAGAAGTTGTTACAATGTTTAAGAGTTAAAAATAGAATTCGCCTACATCAGTTGATTTGTCTACCAGCAGTTTGGTGCTACAAGTCAGGGACCGTCAACAGTACAAGTAAGCATAAACAAAACTTACACAAAATGTTAACAAAGTTAACAAACAGAAATAAACCATAAATGATATTTTAAGTTGAGTTTCCGTACCCATTTTGGCGCCCCCCCCCCGATCCTGTGCAACGCTACTGCTCCACCAACTCTCCCCTGGTTGGGCCACTGTTTGTAATTGTTAGACTTCATAACAGAAGTTTTATATCTTTAAATTACAAAATATTCTGTTGCTTTCAGTAAGCAAAAAAAAGAAAAAAATTATAAGAACTCTTTTGATAAAATGTTTAAATCTCATCTACTGAAACTAAAAGAATGCAGACGCATCGTATCAAACACGGAGAAGCCTTAGGGCGAAGAAAGGTCGCTTTAAAGAAGAGATACCTAATTGAATAGACCAAACATCATCCACTGACTGATAGAATTAGAGACTGGACAGAAAAGGTTTGTTGTGTCCCCAGACATAAGGAAGTTGTATGATATAATCTGTGTATTGATGTGAAGAGTTGTCGCCAAGTATTTTACAATGAATCTTCTTTCTGGGGGGGACACAATTTGTGGGGATGTGTGGCTGAGAGGCCAAAACCTCTTGGTCACGGCTTGGCCACCTAACATGTGGTTGAATTCGAATCCCAACTTGAGAAGGTTTTGTTGAAAAGAAAAATTTTACATGTCCCGGATGTTCCTCCAGAGTTGAAGATAATCTACTTCCTAGTCCAAACTTCTCGTAGGACGACGGGGGCAGGGTAAGAATCCTAGAACAGCGAAAAGTCCGAACATCAGTCCCGTGTGCATACCTCACGACCAGGCAGTCACTCTTATAAAATGTAACTACCATTCACCAACAAGAAGCAGACTATTATAAAAACCCAGACCATTTAACTCTTTCTCTCCGTAATTATTTACCACATTCTGATGGAATCAACGTTGGGATCGTCAGTTAGGAGAGAAAGAGTTAAAACAGTGTAGAATTTTAAATTAACCTCAAGTATAGGTGCTACAAATGGGTTTTAATTAAAACTCTGCACACACAGTTAAACTATATAAGAAAAAAACTCTATAAAGGGTGTTAACTCATGCACGAGGGGAAAAAATCTTAATCAAAGACATTAACCTCAGAAACAAAGTAACATTAAACACGCGAGGCTTGATCATGAGGTAAGCAGCCTGGTTTAACCAGATGAAACCAGTGAATTCATTCGCAAGATGTCTGGATTGCCCATGGAAACACCATTGACTTGATTTAACATGGGCGTAGCCAGGGGGGGTTGGGGTTCAACCCCCCTCCCCGCCCACCGAAACGAAATCCCCCCCCCGAGGGGGGGTAGGAGTTTAGTGACTGATCTTTTGCTTTAATTTTGTTTAGTTTAGGTGAAATTTTAATACTAAACCATCACTTGCCCTAGCAAAAACATCCCCCCCAAATACCCCCGCCCCCCGAAAAAAATCCTGGCTACATGCGTGATTATCTTCTTTATAAAAAGTAAGTCGAGATAACGTGATTATGCAATAAGATATCCACCCAAAGAACTGTGAGCCATTCGTACATAAACACATTACACCAATTACGCAACAGAGGCGCGCAGTGCACACCACATGATTTACTCGTATGAAAGCACTTTACAGCTAAACCTTAATATTGACAATAGTCAATATGCACTGGTCAAACTTTACATGGCACTAATACCTTAATATTGATATTGATATTAATAATGACAATAGGGATATTAGTGCTCTCCCTTGTATTCATTTGGCTGTGACAATGTCGGGCTCGCTCTTCAACTACGTAAGTATTTTTCAGACTTGAAAACAAAAATCTCACTTTCTTCAACAAAAAAAAAGTCGAAGTGAAATAGTGGCTACGTATAAATAGACACCCTGGAGTGTCAGTTTATATTTGAAAGACATCCTGTCTCAGTGTTTTGAGACTCAAATGGAGCATGTTGCCAAGTAATGTTGAGCTCTGCTATAAACCTAAGATATCGAGCTGAATGCCTACTGAAGGCTAAAATTTAAATAGTCTCCTTTTAGTTCCTCTATATGGAGAGCTCCCTGATTTGGAAACCACTGCGCAGTTCATCTCATGTATTGGTCTAGTCATCTGAACACTACAACATAACAGTGAGAACGAAGAAGAAGAAGTTCCTCCGTGACTAATCTCAAAGCTAATGTTTATCTTTTGTTGTATGAAAGTGAAAGCGGTTGGGTATTGTCAATAATGACCACGGGTCAGGCATACATTAATCATCTGAAAGAGGTCATTGGTTAACATGCATGACTAAATGCATGGCGTGTAGGACGTAATCGTCTTCTTTTTTGAAGTAACGTCTGTATTATATAAGATATGAGGAAAATCTGGGCGAAGTTAAAACACATGCTTTAGACATCTCAAAATATAAGTTTCATTTGTGTAGTTTAAAAAGGTTAGAATCGTCACGCATTTTAACTCTCTGGTATCTGAAAAACATCTTGTCTTTTCCAACTTCATATTTATGAGAAGTTGCTTTTTCAGCATTAGTAAACATTAGGTCACAAAAAAAGAACAGACTATTAAACGTGTAACCACTAGCGAATCAAGAACTTTGGAGGGGGGGGGCGATTTTTTTCCAAACCCTAACTCTCTCTCTCTCTCTCTCTCTCTCTCTCTATATATATATATATATATATATATATATATATATATATATATATATATATATATATATATATGTGTGTGTGAGGATAATAAAAAGGTGTTTCTCAATTTTCGGCCAAAAAAACATAAATTAAAACAGTCATGTTGGTGGCCTTTCTCTTGACAGTTAGGGGATTTGGGGGAGCGCTGTAAGCTCCTCCAGTGGGGATAGGGGCGTAGCCCCGACGCCAAGCTTCTTCTTGCATTCTTCACAGCGTTCTTCACTGACATCTACAGTGTTTCTACATCTTGGGCAAAACAAAAACAATAGTTAGATGTTTTGGGGAGCGCTGAAAGCTCCCCCAGACCCCCAGTGGGGTTCGCCAAACCTTTTTTTTTTAGCATTCTTCACTGCTGATACTCATTCTCCTGATATATATATATATGATACAGCTCATTATTCATCCCATTAAAAAAGGTCACATTAATTAAAATTACGTAACATGGGGTCAAGGGCCGATCTTACAGTGTGACTGACGATCGAGGAACAAGTAACGTAAGTATATCTTTATTAGGCGCATTTATCGTAATATTATCTTCATGTCAAGCGAGACCTCTTGTAGTAGATTTAAGTAGGTGGTTAAACGCTCAGAAAATATCTACTTTTCAATAACTTTTTGAATAATGTTTTAATTCAAAAATTTTCTAATATGAACTTATAGGCCCTTACTACATTGCAAATACATTGAAGAGATAATATACTGCAAAATTTAGATTAAGGCTTTCAGGATCGCCGCCGAAAACAAAAATATATATTCGAAAAATAATAATTTTAAAATAAGCTCATTTGTAAGAGATACAATTTGTTCAACAGGCCTGTTTGTAGCTTTGTTTTGTTACAGAACTATAATTCAAAGCTCTAAACAAAAATTTCGGAAGTGGGAGGAGAAATTAAGTGAACCAATGGACCTCATTCACCAATCTTAAACAAACAACATTTAGCCACGTGGTGCTCTATCTCTTCTATATAATTTACGATCTAATTTGTAATACACGATGGCTGTCACGTGACAGTTTTTTTCCGTTGTTTTATCAATAAGATCATGTGACTAAATGTTGTTTGTTTACGATTGGTGAATGAGGTCCATTAGTTTTATATTTAATATAAGTATGTATCATCATTTGTTTCAGCACCGAGCTTCACTTCTATATTTACATTGTGTGTACTAAATGTATTAGTTCATCTGGGAAGCGTGGTCGAGAGGCTAAGTGCGCTAGAAGGGGGTTCGAGGTTCGACACCCGACTCGAGCAGAGTTGTGTTTACTGAGCGCCTAAAGGCAGCAAGGAAAACCAACTCCTAGATACCCCTTCCCCCCCACTGGTCCACAAGAGATTGGACCAAAGCGCTCGGAGCATGCTATAAGCATGAAAGTAGCGCTATATAAAAGCTATAATAATCTTTGTGACAATAACAATTTTCACTTGTATAAGAAGATCTTTACTCATGCTTTTATTCCCCGGCTATGTTTAGATGTGTCACTGAACGTAGTGTTTAGAACTACACAATTGTATTCACTAAACGTAGTGTTTAGAACTACACAATTGAATTCACTAAACGTAGTGTTTAGAACTACACAATTGTATTCACTAAACGTAGTGTTTAGAACTACACAATTGTATTCACTACCCAACACCAGCGTCACAGGAGTCAATTAATTACGTTCCACTTTTTGTTTTTCTGTTTTAGAATGGAAGTACCTTGGTTCCATGCCCCTTTCGTCTGCCAGACCGGCGTGTTCTTGACCTACTTTTGCAGCTTTTTGTCCGTCTGGCTGGTTGTCATGGTAACGCTAGAGAACTACATCCGGATCTGTCACCCTAAGATGGTACCGACGTTTTGCACCCTCAAGAGGGCGCGCGGGGTACTTTTAACCATCGTGGTGATCGGTGTGGTATGCTACAACTTCCCGCTCTGGACAACCTATAGTCAAGAGATACCACGTGGTTACCTGTGCCTCACTATGACAGGTACGTAAGTAACAAACTAATAGAAACAACACAAAAAAATAGATGCCAATTGTAGATAAAAAAAAAGTAAAGTTCCCCTTTCAGACCTTGTGGTCTATAGGGCAGATGATGTAAAAGTCATCTGTTTCTGTGGCTCACGGTTAACAAGGGTGTCATGTGGCCAGCACAACGACCAACCAATTGTAGATACGATATTAAAACTGTAAAAAAAAAAAGACAGTAACTTGAAATACTAAATTCTATTATTGTATTTATGGTTTTAAAAATCACATTCTGGGAATATTCCAATGATTAGCTTTTGTGACCTAGTCAGAGGAATACAAGGTCATCTGTCGTCATCGAGAAGTACAAATAAGTCTAATTCATAAAAGCGCTGGTTGTGAGTGTGCATGTGTTTCGTGTGTGAATGTTGTTTGTCTTTGCATCTATATTGTTATTGTTACAGTAGTTACGCTGAGGTGGTCAATTGTAGTCAAACTGAATTTCCATTTGATTGGACCAATAAGAAATAATCTTTACCTTATGAAAATTATTGACTGTATCAGTTGTCGTTCTGTTTACACGTGCGTGTAACTCGTGCGTATTTATGTGTTCCCGAAATGTTAGAGAAGAATGTGCTCAGTGTAAACCAGTGATTCCCAAAGTGGTCTATATAGACCCCCAAGTGTCTACGAAGACTTCCAAGGGGTCTACGAAAGTTAAAAAGGGAATTGGGGGTCTATGAGATGTGCACGGGGGTCTAGGGAAAACCAGAAAACATGGCAAGGGGTCTACGAGACAAAAAAGGTTTGGGAACCACTGATGTAAGCCAAACTATGCGGACATGATTTTCGACTCTATTATTATTTTCATATACTTTGAAATATACTTTGAAATATACTTTGAAATATACTTTGAAATATACTTTGAAATATACTTTGAAATATACTTTTGAAATATACTTTGAAATATACTTTGAAATATACTTTTGAAATATACTTTGAAATATACTTTGAAATATACTTTGAAATATACTTTGAAATATACTTTGAAATATACTTTGAAATATACTTTGAAATATACTTTTGAAATATACTTTGAAATATACTTTGAAATATACTTTGAAATATACTTTGAAATATACTTTGAAATATACTTTGAAATATACTTTGAAATATACTTTGTCCCCCCGCCACACAATCTTGTCTAACAAATAAGGGGCAGAAAATCAAAATAGAAATAAAGAAAGTATTTTAAAAGTGTGCATGTTTTTTAATAAAAATAGTTTAAGCCCCCTCCCCCCCCCCACCCAACACATTACTCACACAGACTTAGACACAAGATTTTGTGAGCGGTATTCATTGAAACGTGTGGCGCCATTTTAAGAACTGGCATCGACCATTTCGTCTCTCAGCCCTCCCTCTCCCCCCCCCCCACCCCACCATCGCCCGATTCTTCCTTCCCTCCTGTCTGTCTTTTACCTAAGATATTTAAAAAAAAACAACAACATAGAAACAAAATCAAAACATAAGAATAAATAATAACATAATAACGTTCATATGTAGGCCTATAGTTACTTTATTAACCTTTTTTTTTCTTTTCCATAAATATAGGTTTTAATATTAACTTCTTTTTCTTCGTACATTCTTATATGTTTATAGGGGAATAGCAGTGGCGTAGATATGGTGGGGGAGGGGGAGTCCAAATTTAAAAATACCCCCGTGCCACCACTTGAGGGGGGAAGGCAAATGAGTGTCCAAATTTTTTTTACATTAAATATTCAGCCAATGCCCAGTTATCTTGCTATTCAATTAGTGACCATTTGGCATGTATCCCATAATCCCACACATTAGACTTGGATAGGCCTATTTAAAAGTACATTATATCTTGTCATGTTGTCGAATGTCAAAATACAGGGGCCCCCTTAAGAGGCCAAGCCTCGGGGCACCAAATTCCCAAATTCACTGGGGGAGTAGGGTATTTTCTAGTGGCGTCCCGAGGGGGTTAGGACCGCATTAAGGATTAACACTAAAAGAAGTTTAAAAGAACGCTATTTAAAAAAGACCACTCGGCTCTCATGTTACAATTGTCTAGAAATAAATCAATGAAGTTAATTAGATTCTAGTAAATGTTTGAAGAACGTCAAAAAACAGTGACACATTTTCATGGAAATAAGCTCATTTTGGCAATGATGAATACAATTAGCTATACGCACTGAGTGACACCAACCCTGGCGACGCCACTGGTATTTTTCTCATTTATGTATTTCCCTGTTTTTTTGTTTATTTTGACCTTGGATTCAAGTTATTTCTTTATGTATCTTTTTTTTTAAAATGTTTTTGCTTTTTTTTATTTTTTTAAACAGAATATGCAGAGTACATTAAGATTCTGACCTACGTTGACACGGCCTTGACATTGGTTTTACCTCTCTTGCTTAATATCACGTGGATGGTTGGAATTTTCCGAGCTCTTCTTCTTGCGAGGAGCAGAAATCGACGTTTGAGACAGTCAAGTAAGTTACCGGAAGTGGTCATACTATTGGCCTTGAATCCTTTGTCTGGTATCTCCATCGTCCGTTTATCTGCAATTGTAAAGATGAGCACTACTTTTTACACGATCAAAGTTAATCTAGTAGGTTTTTTTTTTCATTTCTTTCAACTGGTTTTTAGAAAATTGCAACTATGTTAAGGAAAGTCGATTAAGTCACCGGAAGTGTTCATATTAATATGCCTGTTGTAAAATGTTTTGTTTTACATGTTTCGGATGTTCCTTCAGAGTTGAAGATAGTTTACTTCCTAGTCCAAACCTCCCGCAGGACGACGGGGGATGGGAGCGGGCAGGATTTGAACCCTCGACCATCGATAAATCCGAACGACAGTCCAGCGCGCATTTATCTTTAAATCTGCCATTCCAAAGAGAATCACTGCTATTTAAGCAATCTAGTAGTTCTGTTCATGTCTTTGAATTGATTGTTAGAGACATGCCCATATGCTTTGTGAAATCAATTCAGGGGGATAGGTGGAAAAAAAACACATGTATTTTGATTTTCATGATGTTTAAAATGAAATTGTCTTTTCTGAAACCGTTGTATCAAGTAGCCTATCTGTTCGAAGTGCCTGAAGGACACCTAGTAGAACTGAAAGACTTGGGATGTGTGGCCGAGAGGCTAAGTACGCTTGGGCTTAGCTTAGCTGCCTATCAAGGGGGCTCGACGTTGGAAACACGACTCGAGCAGGGTTGTGTTTACTGAGCGCTTAAATACAGCACGGAAAGCCTTCTCCCAGTTACCCCCCCCCCCCCAACTGGTTCACAAATGAGATTGAACCATAGCGCTCTGAGGATGCTGCAAGCATGATAGTTGAGCTTTATAAAACCTTTTTTTTTAAATAACTGCTGGAGAAATTTCATGTGATACACACACATGCAGATACTTGGTCTCTGCGTTGCCCGCAAATCTCCGAAAACAACCGTTATGGATGACCACACTATTTACCAAGTACTTTTTCCATAAACAAAAGTTGATTACTATCGTTCTACACAATTACTCACAAAATAATACAAGCAAAATGGGTTTCTAACAAGAATTTGGTATAACTTTAACATTTTTAACACATTATTTGTAAGTGTGGATGCAAATGGTGGGATTTATTTTGGCCGCGAGTATGTAAAAGGCTGGGGATCCCTGATGTAAAGTAGATTGTGCTTTGGCTACCCATTACAAGACCTTACTGTAGCCGGCACATTGTTAAGAACATAATCTGGGATTATCTAAGGGAGACAACCATGAGAAATGAAAAGAATTAGAAGGCCTTAGCAAAAACAAGACAAACAATGTAATAGTGAAATACACTCAAATGAATCAACAATAGGCACAAGAAGGATCTTGTTTAGCCCATGTTAGTGTCATATATTTTGTCTCTTCTATTCCTAGAATACCGGGAGCTTTCGAATCGGGGTAATATTTCGCTTTTACATTTGAATTGAAAGGGTATTTTTTAAAATTCTAACAGTTTAACTCTCTCACTGTCAAGGTATTACCAACAAAACAACTACCGCAAACTAACTTAACTACAAACAAAACACCACAAAGTCAAAACCATCACAACTGCTACAGCTACAAGCACGAGAATACAGCCACCATAAATTCTTGCAACAACCTCAGACACACTTACAAATACAACTAAAACCACCAAAGCTAACACGACTGCCACAACAACCTCAGACACACTTACAAACACAACTAAGACCACCAAAGCTAACACGACTGCCACAACAACCTCAGACGCACTTACAAACACAACTAAGACCACCAAAGCTAACACGACTGCCACAACAACCTCAGACACACTTACAAACACAACTAAGACCACCAAAGCTAACACGACTGCCACAACAACCCCAGACACACTTACTAACGCAACTAAAACCACCAAAGCTAACATAACGCCACAACAACCTCAGACACATTTACAAACACAACTAAAACCACCAAAGCTAACACGACTGCCACAACAACCTCAGACACACTTACAAACACAACTAAAACCACCAAAGCTAACACGACTGCCTGAACTACCTACAACTAACCGTCATGTAGCAAACTTTATAAAGACAATACTTGTTATGCAATTCTTTTTTACTAAGTACTATCTATCTATCTATCTATCTATCTATCTATCTATTTATCTATCTATCTATCTATCTATCTATCTATCTGTCTGTCTGTCTGTCTGTCTGTCTGTCTGTCTGTCTATTTATCTATCTTTTTTCTCTCATTCTCTTTTTTCTTTCCTGTCTTTTGTGACTAATTATCCCATTTTATATAGAGTTGTCTAGAAGAGATTTATAATGACGGAAAAGACCTTGGCCAATAAGCTTTTCAGACAATCTAATTGGTATAAACGCGACGCCTTGAAGCCATTAGAGGAAGGCTTAGTTTGTTCAGTAATGATTAATTGCGGTTTATCTTAAAACCTAGATTTCGATTTATTATTGACATTTTCTCATTAGCAATAAATTGCTTGACTTCCCGTTTCGTGAGCAAAATGTTTGAGTATTTTAACGTATAATTTTGGATTAGGATTACTTGTATGTACAGGATATTTTTCTGGGATTTCTTTGTAATAGACTAGTAATGGGAAAACTAAGGCCTGCGGGCTAGCTCAAGCCCAAAGAAATGTTTAATACTGCCAGCCAAATAGAACAGCTTCCCTCGTAAGGTTCACAGTCTTCATCGAGATTCGAACCCGAGTTTTACCATTCAGCCATAACTTTTTAGCGATGAAAGCGAAAAATTTATTTGTTTAAATCAACTATGCTATCAGTTTTTTCATAAATTACACAATTTGTACAACTATTCACTAGTAATAGTAACAAACAGAGGAGGCTTTTAGTAAGGGAATAAACATTCATCACATTTTTAACACATTTATGCAAATGATTTTAGATTTTATACCAAAAATTTTTTTGTTTACAATCGTATTGGTAAGTTAAGTAAGTTCTGTCATACTAACCACTATAATTACAAAAAAAATGATAACTTTTTTGAAGATAAAAAAAATATTTCGTATGCATAAAATTGAAACATAATTTAAATAAACAATTAATAAGTAGTTTTTCATATTATCGCTTGATCTGCATTGCGATACAATTACTACGTAACACTGAACTAAAAATTTTTTACTTTTCTTGAGTCTTTGAAGAAGAGATTGACCCTATACAAAACAATTAGATCAATTAGTTAATCATTATATGACATCAGTTTGGCCAGGTTCACATATAACTTCACCTTCACCTATCTCTTGGTCTGCTAGACCGTTGGGGCATCACACAAGATCCGTCAACCTGCTTTCTCCATTCATTTCTGCTATATTTCGTGTGAATTTTTCTGACAATATTGAAACCTGCCTTTTTACCTGTCTGGGAAGAGGACCAGTTTAGGTTTCGGAGTATTTGAATATTACAAACCCTACTATTTCCTTGCACATTCCTCTTGGATGGAGGGAAATATTTAGAAAAAAAAATATTTTAAATCCTTATAAATATTATAAATCTCACAACTCTAACATATATTTCGGTTCCTTTATGTATTCCTGAGTTGAGGGATCCCCAACAGAGAATGTACATCTTAATTTTGGTGTGTAAATAGCATTTTAGTTTGATGTTCTTGTTTGATTCGGAAAAAAATAATTTAATAAACCTTAATGCTTAGTTTCATTTTTTTAAATTAATTTCGTCATTATCCCCCAGAGATTACGTCATCAACTTTATAAATAGAAATTGATTATTTATTTATTTTTTTATTCATATAGTTTGTATTTATCATTTCTGGTTTAATCAATGTTCATTTCAGATAGCATTCTAATCCGCTTTCTCGGTCTGACTCGATGTCTTAAGATGAATTGACAAGGATTTGTCCAAATTCGACACAACGTATTATTTCAAAAACGAGTTATATGTGAGCCAGTGAATGGCCATTGTGTCACTGGGCTAAAACAGGACATGAGTTAAAACCCCCTGACAATAAGCTCTTACATGTGTCGTTATCGTTTTCTTATTTGTATTTATTGTAATATCATTACAGACTCGTGGGTATTGAAGCGCCATTGCGGACGTGGTAACCCAGCCCTCCACCTCAAAATAGACATTATTTAGCATTGCCTAAAAGCAGTCACAAAAAAATCTGGAAATTCCATGGGGCATATTTTATAAAGTAGAAATATATATGTATGTAAAAAAATATTTTTTGACTTAAATTTCTAAACTTGAAGGTAAGAAAGAAGATTTTGCACACATGCCTATATACTCTGTATTTCTAGGCCAAAGATTATCAATAACCGCGAAAAGAAACTCATGGAGGTCATATATCTAGTAAATCTAATTCTACCATAGACTCTAATAAAAACTGTATTAATACATTTGAAGCTAATAAATCCTATTTCATTATTTTTATTTTCTTTCATTGGAGAAATCTTAGAAAATTTATTTTTAAGATTTAAACTCAACTAGTCTATACCTAGATTAGATCAAGTTTTAAACAGCATTTACATAGCATTTTAGACTTTGAAAAGACAAATAACACAGACAATGGTAATGACTGCGTAGGTTGTTGCAAAATATCTAGGTCGCAACTGGGGCTGCGTAGCCACGTGGAATGCATAGGTTTGGCTGAATTACTTATGTACTTTCGAAGTGAATCTCTCATTTCACTTGTTAATTAATATTTCTAGACTAATGCTTATGTGATATTAGTATTTCCTATGATGGACAAAGGTGAATAACCAATTTGAAGCCATGTATCATTGCTACTTGACTTTTTTTTTTAGTCTTCTGTTCTAAAGTGTTTCTCATTTTAAATGATTTTACATAATAATAATTTATATGTGAATATTCATTTTTTAAAGATAATCTCACGACTCTATTTTGCGTATTGTTTTAGTTTCTTTGTTTTCTTAAGTTGAGGGTCTAAAACAGAGGACGCATATTAAAATATTGGTTTATCCCAAGTTAAATGGAAATTCATTTTTATAATTCTCCTAGTAAACCCTAATGCTTTGTTTAATTTCTAAATTATTTTATCAATATGGAGATTCCATGTTAATCTTCCATTAGCTACAATACCCAGACATTTTAAGTAATGTAAGTGTTTACTGGTTTACCACGGTGAAAATATTTGTTGTAGTTTTATTGTTACTCTAAATAATTGTCATTTTCCTGTCATTCATTGGGGGGAGGGGGGGAGGCTACTGTTGTCTTTCTGGCCATTGAGCCCTAAGCTGGAAATGCTCAGCTGCAAACTTTTTATTTTGACGCTTTTCTTTTCTCAATACTGTTTTGTTAAAAATCTTTGACTCCTTGTGTGAATAGGTTACTATGGAAATTTTACAGGCGTTGTCCATCATCATCATGACGTCAAATGGTCCAGTAATTTCTGGTTTCTTTTTACTTTTTCATGTCCTTCGGGGGTTTGGGAGGGGGTCAGAATTTTATCTTTTGTGTTAGTGGGATGAACAGAAGGGAACTTTTTTGACAAGTCTTAAATACTCCAAACATGACTGTACTGAAGCGAACTATATTACACGTTGGTAAAATGATCACAGTAAAACCGAAATCTAGATATTTAGAAGACCATTTGAAAAGGGAAAGTCGTCTCAAAATAAATGCGATACATTTTTAGAAATTTGAAAATTACATTTAATATTTTTTTTTGTTGTAAATAGATTTTCTATTTATTTAAAAATACAACAAAAAAGTTATAGATTTCTAACTGTACATTTTTTAAAGATAAAACAACATAACTAATTGAAAAATATGCTTTTTTTTCTTTTAGGCTCTCGAGGTCAAGCCGGTCGAAGCGGCGTTTCCACACCTTACAATCATGTGACGGCGATGCTCCTGGCTGTGACCCTCACCTTCATCGTGCTGCACACGCCAAGCCACACCATCAGACTCCGCCTCCTCATCGAGAACTTCCTGAGCGAAGACATGCACATGTATCTGTCCACGGTGCGGCTCCAGGGCTACTTCGAGCTCCTCTACTACACCAACTTCTCCACCAACTTCCTCATCTACGTGGCTTCCGGGAAGTGCTTCAGGAAGCTCTGGAAGAAGCACGCCAGCTCGTGCATCTGTCGGGAAACGTCCTGCCTCAGACCAGCACAGAAAAGCCTGCACCGCTCGCAGGAGACTAATGTTAATAGTTTGCCTTTGTTGGATAAGCCTCAAACTTCATTAAGCCGCCATCTTCTTCAGAGTTCTGATGATGTTGAACAAAAAAGCGAGGTTTGATTTACAAGTTGCTGTACAAACAAGATGTAAATGTTATTTGCATTATATCCAGCACTATATATCCATTGTATCAGCATTCGCCGTTCTTTTGGATACGTCCGATTCTTGAAGAAGGAGGAACTACTGTGTGGGCGACATTGCTAATGCCTAAGAAATTCAACTCATTTCTATGAGATGATAAATAGTTGCTTCACGACTGAAAGAGGCCATAGCCATATCCATTTTAATTAAAATGGATTGGATATATAAATGACATTTACACTTCAAATTGTAGAAAAGATAATAAACAGACAAGATGGCCGAACATCCCTCAAAGAAATGTCCTGACTTGTCAATGGACATTAGTTCCGATGGCTTTTGACCGAGCCGGATCCTGAGGTTTGATCGCACTCATTGTTAGAATACCCTCACCACTAAAGTTTCAGTGAGTGAATTGGTATATACGGTCATGACTCTTGAACTGTAAATTCTATATCATTCTTCGTGGATATGAAAAAGTAGGATGAACTGAATCAACCAAATCATACACACCAGGATTTAATTTGGCACCTGCGGCTATAGTGCACAAGTCTCTAGAATCACAACTTACTCTGTAACCCAACTTTAAAACATTCAACGTTATGAACTAAACTCAACCGATATTAATTTGAAAAGATGGATTTCAGCAGACACTTGAATAATTACATAAACTTGTACCTACAAATAAATGCAGCTACATTGACATTGAAGCTCTGCCATACCACCATAGTGATAAAGAAAACATTTACTTTTCGTTTAGCGAGAGTAAACTATTTCAATCCCAGTTTGATTTAAGGATGGTTCTGTTCACTGCGGAGCTCCATTACACTCGGAAATCTCGGTTTCGCTCCGACCAGACACATCCATCTTTCCATCCATCTGTCGTGTCTTGTGGTTGTAAAAAATGGCTTCAAATCTAAATCAAGGGGCCAGGATGAAATAGTTAACCTTTACCTTTGTTTTTCATTATAGAGATACAATGTACAGATTGAACGTTAACTTCTAAACTCACACTCACACGCGTGCACATACATAGAATTAGTTTTGTGTGTGTGTGTGTACTTTTTTGTTACCCAGAAGAAAAACTTCATTAAACGTGAAATAAGTGCCATCACATAAGTGAAGTGACACAAGTCACGTGACATAGGTCAAGGCTACACTAACAACGAGACTAGATTGAAGTTGTATTAATCAATGTCAGCTGTTAATGGTATGCGACCGGGACAAATGCAAACTAACCTTTAAAGATGCCATCAAACAATGAGTACTGACAGGATGTATCACATTACTGACAGGATGTATCACAGTACTGACAGGGTGGATGTATCCCAGTACTGACAGGATGTACGGATAAAAAAAAAACCCAGATCTTACAAGATAGTCTCAATATATCAACTGTTAATTATTTGACAATGGTGACTAACTCAGGGGAAGACTATTGAAACAATCAAGGGAAGCTACTAAGTGTTTCTAAAACTAAACTTTTTTTTATTTTTAGCGGCCCCCGTAAGGGGAAAAAGCCGCTATTAGGTTTGTGCAAAATGTCCGTCTGTCCGTCTGTCCGTCTGTCCGTCTGTCACACTCAGATCTCGAAAACTAGAAGAGATATGAAAAATATTATTTCATCATTAAATCCGGCTTGAAAAGTTTAGGTGCAACGGCTACTTTTGGTTTTCTAAAAGCAAACCGTTTAATTTATAAAATTAATTATGCAAGCGATTTTTTCATAAAAATACACCAATTCTAAAACAATTACGTAAATGTAAGGGAGGCAATGTTACAATATGCTAACAAAGATGGACAATTTTTGTGTATTTTCAGTATCACTAAGTCAAATATATTTTTAAAATGTACAGGAAATGTTTACAACAAATACAAATAATAGTTAAAGACGTTTTTTCTGGTCAACTAGCTGCTAAAATTAAAAGAAAACATTTCTGTTTGTTTATAAAGGCTATAAAGGCTAATAATGCACTTTGTATGTAAATATCACGCACATTTTTTTAAATGGACTTTTTAATGCAGCGATTTTCGTGCAGTAGCGTAACGTCGCAACATGATCAGGTGCTAAACCAATTCCTTAAACTTTTTTTAAAAATCAGATTTTATTTATTTTTTGTTTAGTGCCCCCATCCGAATAAAAGAAGCTTATTTTTGTGCGTTTTGTCTGTTGGTTGGTCTGTCCGTCACGATTAGATTTAAAAAACTAGAACTCTAAAAGCTATTGAAAATCTGATTTACCCTTTAATGTTCCTCCCATAACATCTCAATAGTTTTAAGTATCTAAAATTGATTGTTCCGGATTTTTTTGTGCAAAACTAATCAATGCCAACAAATGTTTGTTTGCTCTTCTAACTTATATTACATTCAATTTCCATGCTTAAACGTTGCAAAAACACATTATCAATAATATGTTGTTCCGTTTTTTATGTAAATAGCATATTAATGCTAAATCATAATCTCTATACTGACTTATATTTCATTAAGTGTAAAAATGTTCCGGATATTGTTTTATAAAACATGAATTATGCCTAATGATTGTTTGAAATCGCATAAGGCTTTTAAAAAAAATAATTTACTAGAATTGATTACTGAAAATTACTTTTTATACATTTAATTTTCTTGTAAAACATAACATAGAAGTTTTGTAATCGATAAAGAAAGTTACGGATTTTGTTTCTTACAAATCGTCGCCAGAAATTTCCGAATTTATTTAAAAATCTACTAACGCCAAATAATTGTTTGAACTCCCTCTTCTAATTAATAAACAAATAATCTTCTCATTTACGAAATAATGTTTTTACGGATTTTTATGAAAAATATTTTAACTCACTACTCTCTTACAGTACATTTAACTTTCTACCTAAGACATTAAAAAATCTAATTATCGTTAATATTATGTTCCGATTTTTAAGGAAAACAGAATCCGAACACCAAAGTAAGGTATGAAAATCTCTCCACGTGGCTGTAGTACATCTAATTTTTATACGAGACCATCCAAAAAATTTAATTAACGGTATTACATTTATCTGAAATTCTCTTTTTCTTTTACTATTTATACAAACATCCGGAACAATCTATTATATAAACTTTTCAATTGTGTTCATACCTAAAAATTATTGCGATGTTTTGAAACGTAAAATAAAGGTTAATCAATTTTTAATAACTTTTAGTTGTTTTTTTTATATCAAGATAACGGACAGACCGACTGACAGACAAAACGCAAAAACAATGTGGCTTTGATCCTTTTTAAATAATATCTATTAGAACTCAGTGCACCAATGTCTATGAACCCTCGTTAAATATCTCGTGTAAATAAAGACATTTTTTTTATGGTACCGGTACTAGCCTATTGTGAGGTAATGGAATTTTTTTTCTTTGACGTCATATGAATGGACTTTTTAAATGTAATGTTAAAAGAACGCACTCGGTGCACCAATGTCTATTAACCCTCGAAAAAATTGCTTGTATTAATGAAAACATATTTTAGTCTAACTAAGCCGTGTGACGTAGTGTTTTTTTTTTCCTTTGACGTCACATGGAATGAATTCTTTAAATGAAATGCTAAAAGAACGCACTCGGTGCACCAATGTCTATGAACACTCGAGAAATGGCTCGTGTTGATAAAGGTGATTTTTAGTCTAGCTAGGCCTTGTGACGTAGTGTTTTTTTTTCCTTTGACGTCATATGGAATGAATTCTTTAAATGAAATGCTAAAAGAACGCACTCGGTGCACCAATGTATATGAACACTCGATAAAAGGCTCGTAATGATGAAGGCGATTTTTATTCTAGCTAGGCCGTGTGACGTAGTGTTTTTTTTCCTTTGACGTCATATGGAATGAATTCTTTAAATGAAATGCTTAAAGAACGCACTCGGTGCACCAAAGTCTATGAACACTCGATAAATGGCTCTTATAGATGAAGGCGATTTTTAGTCTAGCTAGGCCGTGTGACGTAGTGTTTTTTTTTCCCTCTGACGTTATATGGAATTAATTCTTCAAATGAAATGAAAAAAGAACTCGGTATAGTAATGTTTATTAAGCCTCGTTATGTGACTCGCGTTTAAAAAAGGAATGATATCTTGATTTAGATCTAATCTAGATTTTTTAAACTAGATCTAGATTTTTATTACAGTATATCTAGATCTGGATTTATATTCTAATTAAAATTATTTTAGAGTCTAGATCTAGAATTTCTAGATCTAGTTTAGACTAAAATAGACTAGATTAAGATGTAGAATTTCAATTTCTAAACTTAAAGTGTAAAAAAAAGTGTAGATTTTCATTTCCAAACGTTTTGATCAATATTGTAATGTTTTAATATATTAAAACTAATCTACTATTTTTTTTATTAAATTTAAATTTACGGCAAATGAATCTTTGAAACATTATTACTTTTGACCATCGGATGGCTGCCTGGTCGTGCGGTTTGCGCGCTGGACTGTCGTTCAGATTTATGGATGGCCCAGGGTTCAAACCCTGCCCGCTCCCATCCCCCGTCGTCCTGCGGGAGGTTTGGACTAGGAAGTAATTATCTTCAACTCTGAAGGAACATCCGAAACGTGTAAAACATTTTACATCAAAATTAAATCACCTCTTGAATATTATTTGCGAATATGCAGATCCGACAGGGATCCGACTTCGACGGGGGCCGCCTCTGAGTTTGTGTAACACAAACTCTCTTTGTAATCTTGTTATCTTATAAATTATTGACGTTTATTCTAAAGATAGTTACGTATATATTAAAATCAGATGTTTACACTAGAGGTTATTTTGTTTCCATTTAGGATTTTACATGATAAAGTTAATAAAAATATATCTCTAATAATAAGACTTCATTTATAGGCTAGCACTTCCATTGAAGACCGGGTGTCGTGATACAAAAAAAGGCGAAAAAGCTTCACCTATCTAGGAGGCATCATAGACAACACCATGGAGAGTGACAGATGAAGATGTTAGAACTCGCACTGGTCAAGCTCGAGCAGCCGTTATTCACCTGATGTGCACCTGGGGATTCAGGGAAATAAGCAACACCACCTAGATCAGGCTTTTCAAATCATTGTTAAGCAAATACTCTTTTATGGAGCGAAAACCAGGAGACTCTTATGACTCACTGGCCAGACAAGATCTAGAAAGAAGAACTTTGGCAAAGAATAAAGCAGCAGCCCATTGAAGTAGATTTCCTTCAAAGGCGCTGGATACGAGTAGGTCACAATCTTCGAAAGCCTGCATCCAAGAGGAAGAGGGGACGGCCCAGGAATACATGGCAGAAGCAGACGCTAGGCAGATGGGCAAGACGTGGGGACAGTTGGAGAGACTCGCCCAGAACTGAGACGCCTGGAGGAAGCTGGTTGGTGGCTTATGCACCAGACGGGACCGCAGACAGAGATGATGATAAATGTTGGCCGCTTCACGCTCTTGTTATCCTGTGCCAGAGAAAGTACACCAGTGGCATGTGATATTACTTAAACTGCTGTGAAGACAATGTCTAGGTTAGTCTAGTGAGTAAAACTATCAATCTAAAAATTAATGTATAATGATAATATTCATCTTAAATCGTGTTGAAGTATAACTAGATCTAATTGCCTAATGAGAATAAAAAAATGAGTTATAAATACAGCAGTCTAGCGACTCTAGTCTTATAGAAGAAAGAACACTTTAAAGATAACACAAAACACTTTCATAGTTGTTCTATTTTTTTCCGAAATGAAACATTTCTCATCTAAAGTTATTAATATCGAAGGGTATCACACACAAACATACACACACGCGCTCGCACGGGCAATCACACAACAAACGGCCAAATGAGGACTGAGGTGTCCTGCTATTAAAATACTGTCATTGATATCATTTCGTAGTTGTTTTGTTTAGTTTGATTATCTAATCCAGTGATGGGCACATTACAGCCCGCGGGCCAAATCCGGCTTACAGAAAGGTTCAATCAGGCCCGCCACATATTTTAACAATAAAAATAGTTTAAAATAAATTCAGATTATTTGAAACTTGAACAAGAGCAGTAATCAGTTTCGTTGTTCGTTCCTAGTTATTCAGACAAGTCACTGTTGATAACTGGGCGTGGATGTAACCATTTCATAAATCTTAAAGACTGGCCGTGTCCTATTTGCAATGTAACCTGGGGCCATGTATATAGGCACATTTCTTGTCAGTTCTTAAACACAGTGACACTCTTTATACATTCATGACTTATGACAAAAGAAAGCTAATTGTGAACTGAAGTTATGAAGCAAGGCCTAAAGCTTAAATAAAACTCTAATATTAAATATATTACTCCGTAAGGTTGTCATTGATTAAACTGCAACTAACCGTAAGTGCACCACCACATATGAAAAGTTTCCTCTGACCACCAGTCCAACTCTTAGCTTTCATACTTCGCATTAACTTTAATGTGTTACAGTTTTGTTTTGTTTTGTTTTTTTATTATGGCCCGCCAAAAATTTCTCCTTTTAGTATTTGGCCCGCATAAAATGTTTGCCAGTCAATGATCTAATTGATAATCGAAATGATTAGCTATAACACAAGTTTCTTTTCATTTTCTCGTTATTGGCCTGTTTTTGTTTTTTTATTTGGTTGTTTTTCTGTCGTCATAGCAACAAACCACGTTGGTGTCCGTCATTTGGTCTAGCCTTTGACCTGACGATGAAATATTGAGTTTAGGATTAGACTAAATTAGATCTTGATATTCGGATAAGCCAGAAAAGTAATTAGCCGTCCAAAAAAAAAAAAGACATCAGATTTCTGACAAAGTACATGCTAAGACATGTCCTAGCTGACAAAGTGCATGCTAAGACATGTCCTAGCTGACAAAGTACATGCTAAGACATGTCCTAGCTGACAAAGTGCATGCTGAGACATGTCCTAGCTGACAAAGTACATGCTAAGACATGTCCTAGCTGACAAATAAATGCTCACAGAGGCGTAGAACCTTTAAACATTGACATTTGGTACTATACAACGAGAACAATTTACCATTTTAAAATAATGGGCAAAATAATGCATAGAGGCGTATCCAGATCCTTAGAGTGCACCCATTCAGTATATATTTGCTGCGGCTTACTAGAGTGACTTAACTCTAAATAGTTCCGTGACAGACAAATAGAAGATCTAGATTAAATTTTGCGAGAAGGTCGGTGAAATTTTTTTAAATATTTATAAGTGTGCAATACAAAATTCTTGGTCCTGACCACTCATTCATTCCTTCACTCATAATCGCCAATTCTCCCACTTGTCGTGGACGATAAAATATGGACATTTAACCTGTTCTTACTTCCCATATGCCTAGGACATCGAAGCTATTTTCAAAATCGAAAACGGTTAAATTTGTCAAAATTTTTAATTCGTAATTTTTACTAACTATGTATTTGAAAGCCGAAATTTTTATGTCTTAAGTACAAAACAATAATTCCTTTCGCTGAAGCACTTATAAAAACTTTCTTTCGTTACTTTTCTTTGTATCTGTGGCATTTTACGTCGATCTTTTCCCTTTGCAACTTCTGGTGTGACTAAAGAGACCGATCCTTGATACACAGCTGCGATGGCATTTTGGGCATATGTGATCACCAGGCGACGTTGCATTTTCACCCTTCTTTCTGCTTCTGTTGTGTATGACATCTGCAATCTGTGACCCTTCCTTTATGCTCTCTCTCCATGTGGATCTATCCAATGCCACTTTTTCCCAGTCTCTAGTGTCGATTTTGAAGAGCTTCATGTCGCGTCTGCATACATCCGTATACCGTAAAAGTGGGCGACCAACGGCTCTCCTGCCTTCTATTAGATCGCCATACAGAATGTCTTGTGGAAGTCGACCTACTGGCATTCTACGAACGTGGCCAAGCCAGCCAAGGCGTCTGCTGCTGATAACAGAGCGGATGTCCTGGCAGTACCTCCTCGTGGTGACAGATGGAAACTGAGGCTACCAAGCCTCAGGCTAAACTGCAAGGGTATCGGAGGAGGTTTCGCTGAGATGTGAGGCAGGCATGGCCCGTCGGCGTGCGGATACGCCCTGCTGCCCACAAACCAAACCCCAGCTATAGGTCAATAGCCGCACTGCCTTGTGTGTGTGTCCCTGTAAGGTCTAAGGCTAAGAAAATCCGGTCCTGGAGCCCCGTAGGCGGGGGGACAGTAGTAAGACTACTGCTCTCTGGCAAACTCCTGCAGCCACCTGTCCCCAAATCGTGGTGGCTTGCCATCCCTTTGGACCCGGTCAGTATGAAAGAGAGGCGTGTGCTGACTTGTGGGCAGCCCAGCACTCGCAAATTTACCGCCCAGGCTTTCCCCCAGCAGTGGAGAGGTCACTCCATCTCTTTTGTTTGTATATTTATTCACAAATCTAGATCTTGAATGTAATACTCCTCTATATGTTGTGTCTGATCTATTTGTGTATATGTCTCTGTTGTGTTGTCTCTATATGAGAAAAGAGTCCTTGTAATCACAACAAATTTCCGTAAGGATCAATAAAGCAGTCTTAGTCTTAGACTTAGCTGTAAATAATCGCCAGAGTGACTGTGAGGGATTATCCTTCGATCATTCTGATTATCAAATGTGTTTTTACATCTGTATGAAAGCGTATGTATGTGTGTGTGTGTGTGTGTGTGTGTGTGTGTGTGTGTAGAACAATTTTAAAACGTCTAGTTCTAAATCTACAAGAAGTCCTCTATTGTAAAGCAGAAAATTAAATGTTTTTTAAAAAGTCACACTGAATATATGGGCCTATTAAAAGTGTGAGTGTGTGTGCGTGTTTGGGGTGGGGTGTGGGTGTTGACATTGTGTTTTATGTGTATGTGTTTGTTATTAGTATGTAGAGTGATCCCCCCTTGGTAAGAAAGTTCATATCATAGTGTTGTGTGTAATCTCGTACTGTGAGGCTGTGTAAATAAATGGACTGATGAATCTGGCGTTATAGTGTTGGCGTTGTTTATAGTTATTAAGTGTAGCGTTTTCTAGCTTAACAGTGGGGATATAAAGATGGATTATTCTGAATAAGGTGCCTCTCTAGATCTAGATCTATGACTGACAAAAGAAAAATAAATATGTAAAGAGCGGACTAACCTGCGAATAGAGAGATTATTGTAATACTGACTGTTCCACTGAATATACAAGGGCCAAAAACATGTCTTGTTGGAGGAGGGGCGTTTCATTAAAAATAGTGTGTTTGGGGGGAATTATAATGCAGTTAGATAAGAAGACACTAACTGATGGACCAAAGAAGTGTTTGTGCGTACTCTATGGGTTTGCGGGCCGTTCGATTGAAGGAAGCAAGAGAAAAAATAAAGGGGACTTGTAGAATTTGAGGGCTAGAAAATTGTGTTAGCCGTGGGGTATCTTTGTAATGCGGGCCGTTTTGTCGATGGATTTAAAGGTGTTCAAGGGCGTTTCAGGCAAAATAAACATATGCGCCAGAAACATGGACTTTACATCATCCGCCCCATAGATCGCAAGGTCTGAAGAGGGGACTTTTACTTTTTTTTTTAACCAGATATTTAAACCGTAGCGTAGCATGGGTATTAGCTAGTATATATAAATATATAGATCAAATTGATAATTTTTTGGGGAGCCCTAAGACATTGGTGACTTTTGTATATAGCTTATAAAAATTATAAATAGATCCAGCACTGGTTCTACTCTACCAGAGAGAGGCCAAATACTAAAACTGTATGCTACAAGTTACAAATGAAGACCCACGAAGAAAGTGTTTTGTTTTTTCCCTCCTGTTAAAGTCAGAAGATGTAGTGAAATTATTTTAATGGGATCAGATTATTGATTTTTTCATTTTAGTTGTTTTAATAGCCTGAGCTTTGTTGATTCCCAAGCCGAAGGAAGCAGGACAAATGTTTGGTTATGTGAAGTTGAGCAACAGAATACTGGTTTTAAGTTGTTACTCCATCCCTATTTAATCGTGGGTCAAAGATCACCGCAAAAATAATCACCCGACAAGCTGTAATATATATATATATATATATATATATATATATATATATATATATATATATATATATATATATATATATATATATATATATATATATATATAATATCGTTTGTGTATGTGTGTGTGCAAAAGTAAAGCAGAAAAAAACTTGCGCCCCCCTCCCCAATGAAAAAACCCTGGATACGCCAATGATATCATTCATTCATTGGCCTCCTTCAGTCGTAGAACGACTATGGTTCATCTCGCACACTTCCTCTTGTGGCTGTGGCGCCCTATTTTGGAGAGACACTCCCGTCCACAAATATCGCATGTTAAGGTGGCTTTTGCTTCGGTGGTAGAGGAGCTGGCCATTTTTCGCATTGTCCGTTTTTCTTCCAGGGCTGAGGCCCATGTTCTTTCGCTATCGATAGCTTTCTTGGTCACTGTCTCTCTCCATTTGGTGCGGTCTAGAGCTATGTCTTCCCAATGGTCAGTATTGATGTTCAATGATACCAATGGTTGAAAATATAGACTATTTATGTTTGAAGACTGGGTTTTGGAATTTCGGAATACTTTAAAACGTCTGGGAAGTATAGGCGGTTGGTAGTTGTGTTGGCCACATGACACCCGGTTTAACTGGCGTCCATAGAAACAGATGAGCTTCATAATTGTATTATCTGACCATATAGATCGCAAGTCTGGAAGGTGTACCTTTACTTTTACTTATTACAAAGCTTAATTCAACTCTGTCTGTCTTTCCGTCTGGTAAAAAGTGTGTACACGTTATTTCTCCCACACTCATTTTCGTATCAAGTTGAAATTTTGCACAAGTATTCAATGGCATAGACAAGACATGAATCAATAACTAGTCAATTGATTATTAGTAATTAATTATTTTGTTTAATACTAACAAGTGAAATTAATGCTTTACTATTCACAAATATGGCTTAATATGTAGGGTTCGGTCCTCTTAGATATTTGTACTTGTTAGTTCTCTCACACCAATTCTTGGATCAAGAAGAAACCTTAAACAATTATTTAGTGTGGCTAAAAAAACATGAATCAAATTTAAAAAAAAACACAATTAGTCACTTAATTATTGGTAAATAATTATATTGTTTGATATCGAATAAAAGAAGTAACTTCTACATTATTGAGAGATATAGTTGTAAGGACAGAATCCCTCAGCATAGATAGATTTGTTTTTTGTTGTGTTTTTTTAAAATCACTTAATTTAGAAAGCTTTCAGGATAGAAGACTCTATAGTAAAGTAACAATTATTCATAAAACACTGAACCATAATCTTCAAATACAAAAACAAAACCTAATAAAAGACTCAGAAAGACACAAAAACAACATCACATACCTCGTTCCATATACTAAAACAAATTTGTACAAATGCTCCTTCTTCCATAGCGCTATTAGAGCATGGAATGGGTTGCCAGAGCTAGCTAGTAAAACCAGTGACTTAGCAGAATTTAGGTCATTGGTTAATAAGCATGGCTAGATGCATGACGAGTATACGTAATCATCTTCTTTTTTGAAGTAACGTCTGTAATTAATAAGATAAGATAAGACAATCACAACGTCGGGTATTTTGTACAGAAATTATTGAAAAGTTGTTTTTTTTAATCTCGTGGTGAAAACATGACGCACAACTTAAAATACGTAAAACGATAACTGACAACTATTTGCAGACGACAATGTCTAGAACTCAACGTCTGCAACACTTAGTACCTATGACATTTATCATTGCATCTGAGACTTTTTATCGCTCCAATAACCAAAAGTAGGTCACTAGCAATACACTTTCTACTGCTGCCGTCAAATCCGGATTTTCCCAGTTCAGCTATAAAAAGAAACTTACTAATCCCTATATTACTTTATATCTTATCTAAAAATTAAAGACGACTGTTTAACTCTTTCTCTCCATAATTATTTACCAGATTCTGGTGGAATCAACGCTGGTATCGTCAGTTAGGAGAGAAAGAGTTAAGAAAAAAATAGAATATTACTATAGATATTTCTGTTGATTTTTTTATTTGTCAACTGTGACTGATATTATAAGTACTAAATGGAGGTAAGTTTCATCTCATACTGTTTTATTCTATGCGTTTCATGTCATGCGAACATAAATCTATATCTGTGAGTCAGTCGTAGTTTTGATAGAAATGTTACATTGATGAAAGTCTATAAATTATATTGAAGCTCTTTAAAGCAACTATCGTAGAGGTAACACAGTATCAATATTAACACTACGATTACGTCTAGATCGATGTGTATTCTAAAACTAAAAAAAAAAACATCTATTAAAAATACTGGGAAAAAAAAGATTATATCAGGGAAAGAACCGAACGATTACTGTCATCTATCTCAATACTACAATAATCTCCCCTTTTCTATATCTAAAAAAAGTAATTATTTAACACTAACTAATTATCTGTTGTTTTTTTATTCATATTTGGTCATCGGGACAATGAATAATTGTGCAATACTTCAACTTCTCCGAGAATAATGGGAAGTGGGAGATCTAACGTGTACAAGATTTGTACCAGACAGAGTGAGCTGATTTAAGATCCAACAAATTCTCGCAATAAATACAAGGCCCTAGTATAGAAGATAGCAGATGGCAGCAGGCTGAGTGAGACAGCTGGACATGTCTTACAAAGGCCGCGGGACTCATATTTGAGACCAAAAAGGAAATCTACTGTCGATGACAGACGTAGACGGTGAGAAGAGAACCATAGACGATCAGCGGCAGACAATGGTTAACATAGAATGTCTGGGCGACCTCGTGTGTGGGCGATATGACTAGAGTAGTAAGGCCATCTAAAAATATGTATTTTATAAGTGGGCCTACTGGATCTAGATAGATAGATAGATAGATAGATAGATAGATAGATACAGGTAGATAGATAGATAGATAGATAGATAGATAGATAGATAGATAGATAGATAGATAGATAGATAGATAGATAGATAGATACAGGTAGATAGATAGATAGATAGATAGATAGATAGATAGATAGATAGATAGATACAGGTAGATAGATAGGTAGGTAGGTAGGTAGGTAGGTAGGTAGGTAGATAGATAGATAGATAGATAGATAGATAGATAGATAGATAGATAGATAGATAGATAGATAGATAGATAGATAGATAGATAGATAGATGGATGGATGGATGGCTGGTTGTGTAGATATATAGATAGATAGAGTTATACATATATGTATGCATGAATTTTATACATAAAAAGGCTGTCCCTTCCTGACTTAAAGCCTATCAAATATTTCAATATAGAATTTGATAAGTCAATTAAAAGTCAGAGATTGTATGGGGGGGGGGGGGGAGGCGGGGGGGGGAGGCAGCAAGGAGCGAGAGACGTGATTCTAGAATTCTTGGCCAAAAGTACGATTTTTTTTGTTCTTTTCGTTTGTTTGTGTGTGTGTGTATGTGTGTGTGTGTGAGAGAGAGAGAGAGACAGAGAGTGAGGAGAGTGTGCCTTTCGCGTGTTTTATTTGATTTTGTTATTAGAGAGCTACCTCCGTTCGACTTATCTGCATAAGACACAGCGTGAAAGCGCCTAATAATGTACAAGTTTCGCTAATGTATCACTAATGAAGTATTACTTATTGTACTGTCATTGTTGGAGGTTTCGAGACCTCCTCTAATTACGTATAAGGGATTTTACTTACCTAAATTTGACACTCATAATGAGAGTGTAAAAAAAAATTTTATTTACTTGGTAAATATTCAATAATGAAATGCCAACTCTTATTTTTAATACATCTTTTGACAGAAAATGGATAGTCTGTGAATCAAGAAATCCAATTTAGAAGTTGAAAAGACAGAAGTTTACAGTAACTGAGTGTTCGTATTGTCTCCCTTCTTAGCAGATTTTCGCCAACACCTGGCCACTGTTGGCTCAGAAAAAACTCGGATATGTGGACATCAAAGCACTGGACATTGATGCTGACTGCTGGGATGACATAGCCCTAGACCGCACTATGTGGAGAGATTAACCATAGTCTTTCTACGACTGAAGCAGGCCAACTATCAAGATGGCACCCAATATAACCATCACCACTGGTATTATCAGTTCCATAGCAAGTCTATGGGAAGACCAGGAACTTGCCGACTTTACGGTACTCATTGAGGATAAGATAGTTACTTGCCACCGCTTTATTCTAAGTGCCTGCTCTAACTTTTTCGGAGCCTTGTTCAAAACAGAGATGAAAGAAAAAAGTAACAAATCCGTCAGGCTGCAGGACATAACTCCAAAAACGTTTGAAATCATTTTAAAAATGTTATACTCAGGTGAGAACTTGGTCAATGCTGACAATATTGTCAGTGTATGGCGAGGAGTTCATCAGCTCCAGATTCCTTTTCTTATAGAACACTGCGAGAAATTTGTCTCGAGCATTTTGTCATTTTATAATTACGTCAATTTCTATAGGATGGCCAAACTACTTGATTCAAAATGTGTTTTGGAAGAAGTGAAAAGGTTTATGCTTAAATATTTTACGGATGTGAAAAATGAAGCATTCTTTCTAGAACTGACAGCGAAGGAGTTAATGGAGTTGATAGAAAATGATGCTTTAGTGGTTGATTCTGAGGATGATGTTCTATTTGCAATTTTTAAATGGGTAGAAGGAGAAGATCTTCAAACAGCTGCGGGTAGGAACATTGTACAGGAAAAGACAGAAGGTATATACGACTTACAAGAACATGACCATTTAAGTTTAACTGGGTATAAAGTCGCGCCTGAAGCTGGAGAGGAAGATGTAATATCGGAATGTGTGGCGAGTAATGACATCAAGGATGTCCAGACTCAGGTAGATGTCCATATTGCTGAACCCCCAGTAGATGTTAATGATGTTCCGAGATGGAAAAATAAATGTGCTTATCTTTCAGACTTATTGAAGGCCTCCAGAGCGTGTCTAGCCAGCCCTTACTGCCTGCAAGTCATCTACAACCACAGATTAACGCAGCGCGACGAAGAAGCTCGAAAAGAAATTTTCAACGCCACCCTGCACCAAATAAACCGCTTCCGCCACGGCTACTTCCCAGCTGCGGCAGTGAGGAGAGACTGTGATGAGTACGAGCACGTTGGAGTCATAGCCTACGACTCGGGATCTTTTCAAGCTTTGTCACTGAGGCGTAACAAACTTTACCCGATGCCGCCGTGCCCAGAGGTCAAATATAACCTTAAAATTGCTTTGTTCGACCAGGACATCTTCGTGGTTGGTCCTGCGGATGATTCTCATAGCAAGCTCTGTCTGCTGAAAGAGAACGCCTGGGTTGTCATCTCGACGCTACTAGGATCGAAGTATCACTTGCTGTCTCACGAACAGTATCTTTACATATTCAATTCCACCAATGGACAAGCCCTGCGAATGAAACCTAAAGGCTATACTAAGATTCTCGAGTCGATGGAAATCCCTGAATATATCGTAAATTCAGAGTTGGCAGTAAGTTTTGAGAATTTCATTGTTCTATTCTCAAATGGTTCACTTAATGGGAAAGACGAGACGTTTGCTCATTGTATGGATACTAGGACAGAAAAATGGTATCGTCTTAAAAGTCTTATGGGACCAGCTCAAAAAATGGCAAGCTTCCGAGATGGAGACAAAATGTATGTATTACAAGTCAACGGAAATTTATGGAGACTCGGCCTCAACGAGTCAGCAATGATACAATTTACATTTGTGGAGAAATTGTGGAACTCCAAGGAGAGTTTAAGGGGAGCTCTTCTATTTCGTGGCAAACTTTTTCTGTATCTGAAGTTACCCAGAGAGAACTATTATGAAAAAATTCTGCCCTGTATACCAGATGTGTACAGTTGTGTACAGACCTGGGCCAGACACGGCTATGCCTCTAATTTCATCTTGACCATCAGACACAACCTAGATATGGTGGAGCCATAGCAGATGACTTGAGATTTCCGTTGGACTGTTGATCGTTAATTTTTTAATGATGTGTCACACTAGAAAATATCTGAGAATATCCGTATCATGGTAGCGTATCATCGTCAAGATCAGCGGTTCTCAACCTTTTAAGCTCGGCGACCCCTTTTTACAATTCCTCACTTTGCCGCGACCCCTCCCCCTTTACACACATACAGCAATAGAAGAGTAGACAATAACAATCCATATTTTCGATGGTCTTAGGCGACCCCTGGCAAATCGTCCAGCGACCCCCCAAAGGGGTCGCGACCCACAGGTTGAGAACCCCTGGTCAAGCTCATCATAATGAAAGTTCAATATCCTCTTCAACGTCAGTAATATGAACATAAATATCATTTTCAACATCGAGATCTACCACAATGTCAAGCAACATCTCCATCATCATCATCAAACTCCACGATAGAGGCGGTTTGAGAGGATTAAGTCCTCTCTTACAAAAGCTTTGGACAAATACTGCTGAGGCTGAAGTCGAATCGGTATCCATTAAGTCTAGGACAAACAACGTCAGCTTCATCTTCAACAGCGTCATCTCCATCCTCATGGACGTCATTCACCGAGTAGGAACATCCTAACATCAACAACAAAACGTCATTCATACTGTAACTGTATCAACCTCTTACCAGCCTGGGTATTAGACGTCACAAGGTTACAACTGACTTCAAAATCATAGCCACTATATTAAGACAGCTGTATAGAAATTTGACAAAGGCGCTTAATCCAGGAATTATCAATTTCCTTGAACTAACATCAGTTGTCTGCCTTTCTATCGTAATAATTGTATATACACAGTAGATGTATTAATTCGTTTAACAAGGATTGTTTTTCTTGGGGCGAGGTAAAAAAATGTTCTATTTTTGTTTTAATCTATCATTCATTAGCATTAGTTACTAAGAATAAAATAATCGCTCTTACGAGACAGTATCAGCGTTGTGAAGGAGGAGTTCTTTTCTTTTTTTAAAGGTATTTTTGGTTTGACTTGTTAAATAGTTTAGGTTAGAAATTAGTTTAATGTTGTCAGGCTTCTTAGGCGAGTGGCTGCCTGGTCTTGCGGTATGCGCGCTGCACTGTCGTTCGGACTTGTCGATGTTTTCGGGTTCAAACCCTGCCCGCTGCAATCCCAAGTCGTCCTGCGTTTGGAAGTAAATTAACTCTGAAGGAACATGTGAAACACTTTACAAACTAAGATAGACCCACGTGGTGGCTATTCTTGTTAGCCCAAGCGGAAGATCAGTGAATTAGTAGAGTTTAAATCTCTAATTAACATGCATGACTAAATTGACACATGAGTGTGCGTAGGGCGTAATCGTCTTCATCTCTTATCTTATTTATTACAGACGTTACTTCAAAAATGAACTCTGCTAAGTCGTTAGTTTTCCTGACTGATTCAGGCAACCCATTCCATTCTCTAATGGCATCTCTGAGGAAACGTCTTTAATTTATAAAATAAGACTAAACAAGAAGATCTTTGACATTTAAGAATAGACTTTTTTTTTCGAAGAAATGAATCTTATCTTATCTTATAAAATACAGACGTTACTTCGAAAAAGAAGATGATTACATCCTACGCCTATTCCCAGGTCAATCTAATCATGCATTTTAACCAATGACTTAAATTCTGCCACGTCATGGTTTTCCTGGCTGACTCAGGCAACCCATGCCATGCTTTTATAGCACTAAGAAAGAAGGAGACGTGATGTAGTGAAGTCGTGTAAATAGTCAGCTTTAATGTGCCATGAATCCACACACAATGTTGTACAACGAAGAGGAAATGCACACCAGCACGCTGAGAACTCTTGCTTCAAACTACAGCACGAAACGGTGCAGCACTCTCTCAAGAAAATGCTTTCCTTTATTTACCGCTGCTTTATGTACATTGTAGTGTGAAAGTTATGATAGAATTTTGTAAAACTCAACTATTTTATTAGATTTAACCTCAGCATGTTTAACCTGAACATGTATAACCTCAGCATGTTGAACCTGTCCTCAGAAACATAGGGAATATTCGAACGCTGGTGTATTTTAACAAATTTTGGGGGGCAACAGGACATAACCAGTCATTCAAGTCATTGACTTGATTGACTATCAAATGAGAAAAGCAACAGATTTCATGCTAAATAGCGAGAATGAAACGAAACTACAATAACGGTAAGGGACTAATTATTGACAAGACGGTGCCGGATTTAAGTACGTCTAGGCCCAGGGCTTGTTTTTTTTTTGCGGAGGGCCATACACTCCTAAAGCTTAAATAATGCACTTTATGATATTAATAAATCCTAGAATAATCATAAATGTCAGGGCCGGATTTAAGGGACGGCAGGCGTGGCTACTGACCAGGGGCCTCCACAATAAAAGGGCCCCCACAATAGAGAAAAAAATCCATATTTCGATGGGTCAGCAACTTTACTTTTTGTATTTAGACTTTTTTTTCTAATATTTTTTTACCGACACTACTTTAAATCTACAGTTGGCAATACTGTCATGGTTACAATATCAATCGAGACCAATCCTTAAATAAAGCCTGAACAATGGCATGCAACGTCACAACCTGTGGTCATATTAGTTCGTTGCCACGTCATACAGACCTGTGACTTGGCAGTGATCTAACGGTCTAAACTGCTCACATGTAGTGACGTTGCAGGCTAGTGTTGAGGCCTTTTACAACAATTGGTCTCGTTCAAATGTCCTTCGCACTATAATATCTGCCTATGTGTCCTTCTTTATTGTATTCTAATTACTTTGGTTTGGAGTTTTGGTTGTTTTTTTCTCTATAAGATAAATAGAATTACTTGAGGTCAATTATTCTCGAAGATAGATTGAAACATTTTGTAATTCTTGCTATTGAGCGTGATCTATGTAGGACATAGAATTTTTATTATATACTGTATGACTTCGCTACACGTAGAATAATAATAACATTGTACCAGACAGACAGACGGAGCGAGTTGATATAAGCTTTGGCAGCTTGAATGAGTATACCTTACAGAAATTCAGATTCTATATATATTGTAAAAATATATGTAAAGAAAAACAGGAAAATTGTGTTCTAATTAAATGCCTTTTAGTTCCTTTTCTTTTTCCTTTGTACTTGTATACCCCACTCGGGAGGAGGCGTTACAGTGTAAAAGTATTTAAAAAACACAGTGCTATGTCCTTATGTTTCTCATAGAAAAAAAAATACCAAAAAAAAAATAAAATTTTAATTTAAAAGAAAATAGAAAATATTTTTCATGTCGTCAGTTGGGTTTGGGTTTTTTTTTTCCTTGTTGTTGTTTGTTTTTTTCGTAACATTGTGCACGAAATCTTAGAAAAGACACAACTTTAATTTTGTTTTTAATTTGGCATCACCTTTTATCTCAATATTGTGTTGTTTGTTTCCTTTCCCCAGCTTTTGAAATAACCGATGAAAAATTAGAAGCCTTCCAAGAGATCGTCTGCTCGGTCAGAGAATTGTGTAACGAAACATTCGTCCAGGACCTTCTGGTCGAGGTGAACGGGAAAACCTTCAACTGCAACAAATTTTACATGGCCACATTCTCGTATTTTTTCCGAGGCATAGGAAGGTGCGAGATGAAAGAGAGCAAGTCGGGGAAGGTCGTGCTGACCAATATGTCCCCGGAGACCTTTGACCTCATCCTGCAAATGCTGAAGACTCACGAGAGCTTGCTGACAGATGAAAACACCTTTGAAGTCTGGCAGGCAGCCAATTTCCTTCAGATCCCGCTCCTGATCAGACACTGCGAGAGGAGGATTAAAACGATGCTCTCTCTGGACACATTTGAATTGATCTATAAGCACGCCCATCTCTACAACTCGGTCAGAATTCGAGAAAAGGTCATGCAGTACATGCAGAAGGAATTTGAGAGCCTCTGTAAAAACGACTTGTTTTCCTTCGTCGCATTCGAAGATTTTCTGCAAGTAGTCGAAAGTGATGAACTAGATGTCCGCGACGAGGATATTGTCCTGCGGGCTATTTTTAGATGGGCGGAGCAGGCTGCGGATTCGGAAACGCAGAGGGAGGAGGCAGAGAGCAATGAAAACGATGTCGAGCCATCGACCAAACGACATTGCACGGATGGCAAGAACGGTGACGGGTCTGCACGTGTCAAACCGTCGAAGCTCTGCAAGCTTTTATTAGCCTCGAGGTATGGCATTGCAAGCCATGTTTGTATAATGGAGTTATCAAAACATCCTCTGTTGCAGAAGGACGAAGAAGCCACGCAGATCATTAATGAAGCACTTGTGTACAACACAGAAAGAACGTGCCACGGATATTGGCCTCCCTTCGCTCTTCACAGAGAGCTGAGCGGTACCGCCTATGTTGGCGTAACAGCGAATAACTTTAAAGTCAGTGCTCTGGACCTCCTGAGTAAAACTTGGACAGATCTTCCCAGGTGCCCGATAATGGCTGCCAAAAGTGTAACCGTGTTTAAAGATCAGCTCTATGCAGTTGGCCGCCTGGGCGACACAACCACAAGTAGTCTTTATGTGTTTAAGATTAACAGTTGGAAATTGGTAGACCTTTTACCCGGGGAGGACATTTTTATGGTCTCAAAAGGGCACTACATATACACCATTGACCGGAAGAGCAGTCGCGTGCATTGTGTGATGCCCACCGGCGATTCAGTCTTTCGTGATGAGATAGAGACCAAGGGGAAGTTGCAAAATCCAGAAAGCGCGATAGACTTCAATAGGAACATTCTGATTTTCTGTAGGTCCACATCCGATGACCGCATCAAAAAGGAGGAGGAAACGGCTATAGTGTATTGCTTATCACTACCAACTAACCAGTGGTCACACTGTGGACATCTCCAAGGTCCAGCCAAAAACTTAGTTTCTTTCAGAAATGGAGCCAGCCATTACATACTGCTAAGAAATGGGTCCTTGTGGCAGGTGGTGGGGGGTCATGTCAAGAATCCAGAGTTCATCTTTATTAAAAATCTGTGGTCATTTGAAGACTCGCTAAAGGGCGCCTTTATCCATAAGGACGTCCTGTACCTCTTTGGAAGCGTCGCCACCGAGAGTTCCAACCTCACTGGCGTACCTGGAGTCTTCGAAAAGGTCAGGTATTGGTACAGTGAAAAAAATTACTCAAACTTTGTACTTTTTTTTTTGCCGGAAGTGACCTTTGGACGAGTTCGAAATGACGAATCAACTCAACACAGATAACCGTCGTTTTTTTTTTCCTAGTCAACACCGGTGTGTACAAGTTTTGTATGAGTGTGTAAGTGGGTTCATGTACATATTGCAGCGTAGACTAAAAAAAAAGAAAAGAAAATGAAATCCCAGTTACGAAGTAGTAAGTGGGTAATAGCAGTGTAGGCTACTACAACACTGGTATCAGAATTGAGCTGGTCAGTGTATCACAGTAAACAGGGCTTTGTTTTTAATTTGTATTTATTAACTTAAAAAAAGAAGGACTAGCGCATGCCTTTTATGGCAGAATGGGAACGAAGCAGAGAATTCCAGACATAGCAAATTTGGCACCGGAAATTCATACGAGTCTGTCATGGTGTGCAATGTTAATCTTTTTGGCATGAACGTGAAATATAAGTATACCAATTGTTATATTTATAATAGCAGTTCAGCCAAAGTGTAGCCATGAGTCTCCAGCCTCTTGATATATAGCAAGAACTTTGATGTCACTTATTATATTAAAGCAATAATTTATACTTTAGAAATGAAAATGTAAAAAAAAAATGAGAACATTGTTCCGTACACGCTGAAATGTATTTTTTAGAACGATGAGGTTCGACCTACGGTCCGCGGGCTTCTTCTGGACCTTGACTCTGTTCTATCCGGCACTCCTGCCCACAGAGCTTAATGAGGTACAGAGGCTCAGTTTTCTTGAACTTGATTTTTTTTCTTGCGGCGATGCTGCCCGCGACATTCATGTCCAAAAATGTTGTGTCCACCAGGAAAGATTGGGTTGTATACCCAAGTTTTGTTTTGTTTTTTAGGAATAAAACGTGTTCGGAGCCACGTTCTAAAAAGAGAATTTAGTTTGCGTCAATGAAAAATAATTTAACTAAGTATTTAGTAATCATCCAATATTATATACCTGAATAAAATGACTAATAAAAAGGGAAATAATTTCAGCCATGATTGATTTGTTTATTCATAATTTCTAAATTACTCTCTCCCGTTTTTTGTTTGTTTGTTTGGAATTTTTATGATACATGTTAAATGCAGAAATGCAAAAAAAAAAACTTAAAAAAAAAAAACTTATATCAATAGGTATCCATTAATTTGGATCTGTCACAATGCAGGCGCTGTTCCTCAAGGGGCCGTTACATAATAAATGGCGTGTCCCGCACAGTTAGTCTGGTATAGAAAAGGAAAATGGCGGGGGTCTTAGTGTACGCGGCCTCTTGCCACGAGTCTGACCCACCCGCCAGACAGAACAGTGTACACTTGTTCTCATTCAGGCGGTGAGAGGGAGCTCTTGTTCACTTTTGCTGGCCTAGAGTTCCAAGAGCCGAAGGCTCAACTCTACCTGACAGTTTCAAGAAGAAGAAGAATCTGTCATGTAATTAAACTTGTAATAAATCTAGACTCACAATAGTAAATCTGTGCGATTAGAAATATTTTGTTACCAACTGTTTTTGTTTAGCGCAATTTCATGCTTTTAGACTTCTCAATACGCTACGATCCTATCACCTGTCTGGACCAGTTGGAAAGGGGAGAAAGAACGATGTATCTGGGTGATCGCTTTTTAAAGTTATTTTTTAAAAAATGAGAACGACCTGAATTCGAACTTGTGGGATAAAGCCTTTTCAGGCTTATCGGGTCAACGCGGTAACCACTCTGCTAGCGAAGAGTCTATGAATATATGAATATGTTAGTTATCTATTGTTTCTATTACATGTTTGTGTTCACTAAGCCTCAAACGGAAGCCTAATATAGAGGGGACTAATTCAGCTTATACCACAACTTCAGTCAAGTACTATTTCTTTCCATTGTTCCCAATAGCTAATTAACTAATTGGTTAATTTTTAAAATTTATTTTGTATCCTTGTGTTGTCATCTAAAATAAATAAGTGTGCAAAATTTCAGCTTGATCTGAGATTGGGTGTCGGAGAAATAACGTGTACAAACTTTTGGCAAGACAGAGTTGATATACGCTTTGTAAAAAACACTAGTCATTATTAGCTCTTCCCCTTTGGCCTGTGATGGTGGACAACCAGGTAGGGCTGAATGGGGCGCATCAAGGAGAGATGACGCTATGTCTGCCCGTTGAGGGCCATTGGAGCTATTGAACCTTACGACATATAGACACATTCGACTTTATGACATATGGAAACATTCGACCTTACGACACATAGAATGAGATAAAAAGAAGAGGGGAAATAGTTTTAAATTACGCATGCGTTGTAAGCTTGTGACCTCTCCCGATTCTAGTCAGATTCTTGGAATCTATCTTCTCATCCTTCAGAGACGCATCCTTCGCAAGCCTACATCAAACACCACAATTCTCCTCGCCTGGAACCTTCAAGGAAAGAGGATTACAGGTCGCAAGAGACATGTCTACATGGCCTCGAGATTCGGATGGAAATGCCAGGCTAGCAAGGCGATGTGACAGCTGGACAAACTCTCCTGGAACCGAGACGCCTGGAGGAAGCTGTTTGGTGACCTATGCCAGTGACAGCACAACAGACAGAGATGTGATGATAAAGATAGTAATGGTGCTTGCGATATTCTTGATGATTTTTTTTTTTTTTTTTTTGGTTTGCACAGGAAATAAACCTTGCTTCCAGAGGGGATGGGTTAGGATTAATAATAATAAGAAACAAAAAAAAACAAAAACTCGAATAAACTTAGATAAATGTTTTTATTTTGTATTTATGGTTCTCTCTTTTTTTTTTTAATGTAGCCTATTTTTTTTTTTTTTTTTTTTTTATTTTAGGCTATATTTTTTAAAGCTATTTACTTTTATCAATCAAACCTTTTCAGAATCGGAATAATTTTGGGTGGCCCTGAAAAGGGCCGTAAAAAAAATTTCGGCTAAAAGAAAATGAAAGTAACTTAAGGTTTACAGTGAGACGATGTGTTCCTTATCTTCTGCGACGTCTGCAGCAACCCGTTTTGTAGCGCGAGCAAACGGGCCTCTTGGATCGGTGTCGGCTGGCGCGGCATCGCCTCCTCCGTCTGCAACACCTCTTCTTGTACCTGCTGCAGTAGCGTCGGTTCGTTTTGTGAACTCGGCACTTCCCTCTCCGCCTGCGTCGATTCCTTTTGGAAGACGTTTCCTTCTGCTGCTCTTTCGAGCTTTCCGTCCCTGACTCGCTGCTGGCCAACATGAAGCGACCGCGGGTCTTGGCAATGCGGCCGTTCTGGACTCCCTTCGATGCGGCCTTCTTCAGATGGGCATCGAGCTTTCTGGCAGTTGCGTCTTTGAACTTGTCGACCTCCGCGACCAGATATTTGCGGATGTCTGTGATCGTCGATCCTTTGCGGTCCTTCAAGTATTTGATGGCCTTGCAAATATCCTCCTCCGTGGGCTGATCTTCTTTGCCTTTCTGGCGATCGGTCTCCACGTCTTCTTTATCCTCGGAACGGTTGGCTTCTTTTTTGCCCATGGCTCTGGCGTGACCTGGTATTGATGATCTGCTTTCGATGGTGAAACGCAGGTCGGAGTATCAAGTCCAAAATTTGTAACTTCTAACCTTACGAGAACGTACAAGAAACCCTTTTTTTCAAAGTGTGTTTTTTTTGGGGGGGGGGGGGGGAGGGAGAAGGGGGACCGAAATATAGGCTATCTAGTCTACACCTCTTTTGAATAGATAGTAGATTTAGATCTAGTTTCGCTTAGATGTTTGTTTATATAAAGGCCTATATATAATATTACATCTTTCATCTTTAGAATAATAGCTTACATTATAATCATTAAATTCATTATAACAATGCAGTGCTTTAGATTTTTTTTTCAGATAACTTTCTTTTTATTTATTTTAATATAAATTATTAAAAACAGATACATAATAATAATACTATATTTTTAGAAAATTGTTTTGTTTTATTGTAATAACACTAATAGAAAAAAAATAATAATTTTGAATAACTTATGTTTTTAAACTGCTTACATCTTATTTGTAGCTAATTTACTGTTCCGAACAATGAACTTCCGAATTAAATCTTGTTCTAAATAAGACTCTATTTTAGATCTAATTAGATTCTAGTCTACCTCATAAGAGTCTAGGAAAAAAGATATGAATATAGGCCTATTAGATTTGGGATATAAATTAACTAGGCAATATTCGGTAATTATCATCAATATAGAATAATAGATCTAGTTCTAGTCTTGTGAATGTGACATACTTGGAGTTGGACTTCTATGATTTCTTCACTAGTGACTAGTCTAGTCTAGTGTACACAGTGTAGTACTACATACTACTACTACTAGTCACGACTAGTACTAGTGACAGTGTTACTGTTTGTGTTACTAACTAGATAATCTACTAGATCTAGATTTACTAGAATAATCTAGATCTAGTAGTACAGTAGTAGACTAGATCTAGACTCTACTCTCTAGAGTACTCTAGACTCTAGTAAACTTATAAAACTAGTTATTTAGTACTCTAGTCTCTCTAGAATACTGTTGTATCTCTGCTCCCGAGCCACACTGCGCATCAGAGCGTCATTCAACACAAGTACTGAAGTTCTGAAGTAGTGGTAAGTGGAAGACATGTTTAGACAGGAAGAAGGACTGTTGTGGATCCGGCTAAAGTGATGGCAGTCTAAGATGTCTTGACTCGAGAGAACGTCCTTTGTCTTTGTGCTATCTATGAACTGTGTTGAAGACCTGGGGCGGCACTGGAAAGTTTGTCGGTGGTCTGTATTGGTATTTAGGTAGGAAAGGAATGGTGTCACTTGAGATAGGACACTCTGGGACTTGATGGCTGAAGTCCATGCCTGTCTGTACTGTAAATAAATACCTAGTTTATTGTTGCCGACCTGCCTTTCATTGAGTGCCTACCCTAGATTTACAATTGGGCAGCTCAACCAAAGGAAAGACGCTTTGGAAGCTAGATGAACTTAGCTGTAAACAGTTAAAAGAGGAGCTCCGAGCCAGGGAGCTGAGGATCTTCTGTGCCAAAGAAAAGATGAGAGCCAGTCTTCGACAGAACCTGGTTGATGAAGGGGAAGATCCCGAGACCTACCTGTTTGAAGTCGAACCAGATATGGAAGATATGCAACAACAGATGGCAGCTTTACTTGAAAAGATGGGTTCTCAGCAAGAACAGATGGGAGCTGTGCTAGAAAATATTGGGTCTATGCGAGAACATTTGATCTCAGGGCTAGGAAATCCCAATGACAAGATAGTTGCCATGGACACCAAAATAGATGTCATGGAATTGGCAATCAAAACCGAGTTAAATTAGCTATGAACCAACGCATACATGCTGTGGAGGAGAGAATCACCTACATTGACAAACAGATGAATCAGAGGGTCGATGCAGTGGAAGAAAGAGAAGTCTGCATTGTGGCTGAAGCTATTGCTGTACCTGTTATGAAAACCACTACGAGCAAAACAGGTGAATCGATGTGAATGCTTGGCAAGACTGATGACTTCCCGTTGCCGCCCCAGGTCCACAACACAGTTCACAGATATAGCACAGAGGACATTCTCTTGAGTCAAGACAGCCCAGACATCAATTAAAAAAAAAAACTTGCAGATCACTTCAGCTGGATCTACCACAAACCTTCATCCTGCAGAATAAACATGTCTTCTCCACTACTTGTGTTTAATAGTGCTCTGATGCGCACCATCAGTGTGGCGTGGAAGCAGAGTTACAACAATATATTGTAACTCTAGAGTCTAGACTTTAAATTTAGAATAAATAAATTAGGTCTACTCTAGGTTTAGATTAAATTAGATTCTAGATCTAGATTTATATTATACTAGTATATAAGTATAATCTAGATAGGTCTTTTATTTCTTTATTACAATTTATAGATATTCTATCTAGATCTGTGAAGATTATCAAGATAGAATTTTTTATCAATCAAACAAAAAATTCTATATCTAAGTACTTGAAACTAAGCCTCATAGCTGCAATTTTATTTTTACTTTAGAATTTGTGTAGCTTTGTGAGTGTATTAATTATTATCAGAAAATAATTAGTTACTAATAGCTTGACAGACTTAGAACTAGGAAAAAACTGAAAGTGTACTGTTTGTAAACTAATTGATTTGTTTATAAAAATAGCTTGAATAATTTTATATATTTTAATGTATGTATCACTATTAATATAGATCTAGATCAATATCTAATCTAGTAACAATGCAAAGTTAAAATTTGATTTGAAAAGGGCCATTGTATCGTCTAGTGCTGACATTGGCAAACATCTTCCCCCTTCGAATTTAATGAACACCCTTAGTAAGCTTATATGACACTTTATAGGTTTTTTATGAAGTGTTATTATCTTAAATTTTCATTTCAATTTCTTTTTACACCAGATCTAGGCAGGCTGTTGTTTTCCTATCCTTCATATTTCCTTTATTTGCTTAACTGACGCCACAACCAGGCCAAGTTTTACCTGTAGCCTACATTGTTGACCCAAAAAATTGCATGGCTCTGTGTGTCTAGCATCGGCCCACCGGGCATTTGCCCAAATACCCATATAGCCAGTCCACCCCTGGTGTATAGCATGCTCCCTCAGCTCAGTCACCTCAGTGTTTAATATGATAACATTCACTCCTTGATCATGCTTGGTACCTGGTTGATTAATAATTGCCCCCCTCCCTGTTTTTTTTTGCTTTTTGCACTGTGTTGTTGACCTTGAATACAACTGTGTGCTTAAAGTTGGTGGCATTACACATGTGTAGGAACTGTGGAATTGTAAAGGAGGAGAAGAGAGACAGAGAAAGAGAGAGCTAGACTATGCAAATCATTGTGTTTATTTGTTAGTTTTATTAGCTTATTGTTTGTACTAGTCTTTAAATAGTGACGAAGACTCAGTTATTAAATTTAGTTTTGATATAGTGACATTGACAGTTATATTTAAAAAGGTTTATATAAATTAAATCAGTCATTCTATTAGTAGGCTAGATCTATAGTTATAATTAGATAGGCAGTTCGATAAAAATTCCCAAAATGGCAATCCTTAATATTCTTAAATAAACTACATTATAAAAATAATAGAAGTAGAGATATTAATTTTTTAAAGTATTTATTATAAAACAATTACTATGAAATCTGCTAATCTTGGATGGCCAGCAGAAATAAGGTCAAGATGTTCTGACTGTTCAAAACATTAAATATAAATGAAATCTGATGATTGGAATAATTTATAGTTAGCTTGGTTACTAAATAAAATGACAATGTTTCGAAATGAAAATATTTTAAGTAGGATCTTTATAAGTGTATTTCATTTTTCCTTAAAGGCTTCTGCAGTAATACAGATTCAAAACTTTTTTAAAGAAAGAAAACATTTTAGATGTGATTCTTTTGTCAGAAAGAATGGTTCTAAGCCTTTTTGTTTGTTTTTGGGGGGTGGGGGGTTGCTACTAATAAAAGTTTGAGAAACACTAGTTTACAGTTAATAATATTGCAAAATATGTGGATGTTGCTTATGTTGTAACATAACTATTATTTGTCAAGATTATTTCAGTTAAGAAATCAAATCATGATTGCTAAGGCTAGAAAAGTTTTGATTGTGTATCATTTTAATGATGTATGAACATATTTTTGCAATACTACTCTCTTGAAGTCTGTAATCATTGGCCAACAGTGTTATTCACAGTATTTAAAGTAGATGTCATTAGACCTTTTTTTTTTAAATTAAAATTACAAGACTTTTGTTTACAAATTTTGGGTATTAAAACTATCTTTTTTTTTTTTTTTCAGATTGATATTTTGCCGGGAGTCTCTTCACTTCATGACAATTATAAAAAAAATATTTTTAACGCTGTAATTGATTTGATTGGCTTGTCAAACAGACACAATGAGGTTCTAAAACAAGATGTCTGTGGTTAATGCAGTGGGAAAAATACATGTTAGAATTCACGCCATTGAATAATTATATTCATAAAAAGTAACCCTCGCAATAATGTCCTTTGAAAAACAGAAATCCAAACTGAAATCTTTGGTTGGTGATTCCAGTGTTGATTTGATCAAGCCAGAAGAAAATGGTGCAGATTTGGATCAGGTGTTAACTGACCGGAACATTGTTAACTATAAAACTGAAGATAGAAATACATTTAGCGGTATCAATATGAAATCATCTTTTGAGGAAACATCCACTAAATTAGGGAGGAGTTTATTGACAACCAAAACTGCTGATGTGTCCACATCTGGTCTGGTTGAGAAAAAAGATTGCAAAGAGTCAAAGCCAAGCTGCTCGAATTGTAATTTTACTGGGAAACTCCACTCTGACTTACAAAGGCATATGTTGGAGCATAAGAAAAATGAGATTGCATGTGAACACTGTGGGCTTAAGTGTGCTAGTGAGGACACACTGATTGCTCACATGTCCCTGCACTCTGACAACAAGCCTTTTGAATGCTTGGTCTGCGGCAGTACCTTCCAGCGTGTGTCCAGTCTCCGTCAGCACATGCTATTGCACACCAATTATAGGGATAGATCCTGCGATGTGTGTGAGATTATCTGTGAGACTCAGGAACAGCTTCAGCTCCACATGAAGACCCATGAGAATGAGGATTTTCTTACTTGTGTCATGTGTGGTCTAAAGTGTGTCAGCGAAGCACAACTCTTGAAACACTCAAGGGATCACGAGGAAGACGGCAAGAGTTTGCATTGTCCATCCTGCTCAAAATTGTGTCATTCGCTTTCAGAGTTTCGGCAGCACATTCTTGTTCACAACGGCCTGAAATCCTTTACTTGCAAACATTGTGCTCTGGCATGTTCAACAAAAACGGAGCTGAATAACCACCTGCTAACTCATACAGAATTGAATCCTTTCACTTGTTCGTTGTGTGATTTCGCCTGTCGTTCCAAAGTCTTGTTAATCAATCACACCATCTCTCACATGAATGATGAGGATTACACAAGTGAAAGATTTAGTTTGGGAAATTATTCTAAAGATTTCAAAGCTGAAAACTCAACAATGAATAATTTCCTACATGGTCTGGAAAATGAGATTAACAGTCAGTTTAAGCAAGATGCAGCTCCAGGGGGAAAAAATATTAAAAATATCTACACATCATTGATGAGTTTATCATCATCAAGCAAAAAGTCTAACGTTGTTTTGGATGAAAGCCTAGATGTCATTAATGGTCACAGTGAAGCAAGTGAACTAAATAATTGCACGAAAAGTTCCACTTCTTATAAAAAAAGCAAGAATACTATGACCAGTGGAACTGCTGACAATGTGCAAGAAAACAATGTTAAGAAAAATGCAATAAAAATTGTGAGAGATACCTATCAATCTAATGGTAGTGCAACTTTAAGTAGAAATCAGTATTTGCCAAGTATTTCGAAATGTAAAGATAGTGTAAATCAAAACAAGATTCTTGATGTGGACATAAAAGAAGAGCCTTCTTCTGACAATGAGTGTGACTTCCTCTCAAGCGAGACTTCCGAAAGTCAAAGTTTCCTTTGCAAGCTTTGTAAGTTTGTCTCCCAGAGCAGTCGACTTTTAGACGAGCACTTGAAAACACACGTTGAGGCTTATGACTGTGATTCTATTTTGCCCTCTAAAGTAAAGCTGAACGAACATTCCAGAAAGCTCTCCATGGATGTTACAAGTATCCACACCTTTCGTTGTGAGTTTTGTAATTACAACTCAAAAACTGAAGGGGATTTAAAGCAACATCTGCTGGTGCACCTTAACAGCCAACAATTTTCTTGCCCTCAGTGTTCATACATTTGCACAAAGCAGTCAGAACTGGACGAACACAAGCTCACCCACATCAATGGCAAACCTTTTTCTTGTGTCTACTGCAAGTATATGTGTGGGAGTCAGAAGTTGCTAGATAACCACATGAAAGAGCACCTGAATGAAAAAGTGCACCTGTGTCCACACTGTGATTATCAATTCCCTAACCGAACACTCTTGAAAAAACACCTCCAGCAGAATCATGTGAACAAGAGGCCTTACGCTTGTGATTTGTGCCCCTTTACCTGCTGGTTAAATTCAGATCTGAAGAAACACCAGTGGATTCACAACGGGATCAAGCCATACCAGTGCGACCAGTGTGACTACAGGTGCCGCAGGGGGAATCGACTGCGTGAACATATGATGATTCACAAGAATGCTAAGCCTTTTATATGCTCTATCTGCAGCCATCCTTGCAGGACCAGTCATCACTTAAAAAAGCATATGCAGCTGCATAATGACCCCAGTCCAGGGCATCAAAATATCCAGGCTACCAGTAATGAGCAGACAAGCAATGATGTAGATGAAATTTCAGACAACCTACCAGTTTTTTTCGAAGAATCTGAAAGCTCAACTGAGCCAGCACCTATTTCTAAGACAATGGATGTCCTGAAAAAAAATGGTTTTCCTGTGGAGCAGTATCAACGTAAGAGGTACCTCCGAGGCCCCAAACAGTTTACTTGCACTGTATGCCCGTACGTGAGCAAAAAGCTATCTCATCTAAAGAGACACATGTATTGTCACACCACCGAGCGGCCCTTTAAATGTGGGCACTGTGAGTACACCAGCAAGACAGAGGAAAACTTGAGAAGGCATATGAAACGTCACTCTGGGACTAAGCCTTTGATCTGCAAGCTGTGCAGCTACAGCTGTTTTGAGCTGGGGGACATGAACCAGCACCTGCTTATTCACACAGACTTCAAAGCCTTCAAGTGCCCTCTGTGTGACTATTCAGCTAGAAAGAAGTACCATCTGAATGAGCACATTCTGAGCCACTCCAACACCAAGTCTTTTCTCTGCTCAGAGTGTGGCGATTCCTTCCGGTCGAATTCAAAACTTCGTGAGCACATGTTTTACCACACTGCAGAAAAAAACATTGCATGCCCGCATTGTTCGTTCGAGTGTCGTCGCCAGAGTGAGCTCACTAAGCACCTCAGAAAGCATGTCAATAACCAGGGGGTGGCATTTTGTGACTCTCAAGAACAGAGACCTTATGTTTGTTCGGTGTGTGGATTCTCTTGCAAATTTTACTCAGCATTAAAGCACCACATGGTCGTCCATTCGGATGAAAAACCTTATTCATGTCCACATTGTCCATTTCAGAGCCGCACAAACAGCCAACTTAAAATTCATGTGAAGCGGCACGTGGAGGGTAAGCCGTTCTCGTGCCAGTACTGTCCCTTCACATGTAAACACGAGTCAAGCCTTCGTCGCCATCGCCTCCAGCATGTTTGCCTTAAACCTATCCAGTGTGACCTTTGTGATTATACTTGTGTCAGAAACTATGACCTGAAACGCCATCTGCAGAACAAACATAAACTCTCCAACATTCAGGAGAAAGAAGAATGCCAGCCTAGAAAGCAGAGAGAGGCTTCCGGTAGCCCTACATGGAAGTCTTCAGCAGAATATATGGACAGGTCTCCAACTATGTTATCAACATCCAACAATCTTTCCATAGATATATTAGGAACTTCTATTACTATAGATGGTGGACTTCTGAAAGCTTTCAGTACTGAGGATGTTTAAAAAAATAACACAGACTTAGTAATTTGCATAATTCTTGTCCAGTTTATATATATATAGAACTACATGTTGGGCAATAAAGTTTCATTGATTGTTGCCCAGAGTCAGGACAGGTTCAAAGCATTTACCAGAGTTGCCATATTTTGAAGTGCTCCAAATTGCCTTGGGAAAATTATTATGGCAGTATTTAAAGCAGTCTTCAAAGTCAGCTTATCTACATTCTATCTACATTCTTAATGTGCCAGTTTAGCGATAGAATTCATTATAGCATGTTCAGACACTCAACACTCATGCCAATCACACAGGATTTAGTCATGTGATTCATTTAGAAGATTTGAGTGATATTCCATTGACTTCTAGAAGGCCTTCGAGGGACCCAATATAAGAGTGAAGGTGTCCACAGTCAAAACAGTTCAGTCCTGTGTAAAGTCAGTCCGGAACAGTTGAACCAAGTGCAAGTCCTGGACGAGGTACAGAGGCCAGTCAAGTTAGATACAGAGGTAGAAGAGTTGATATGGTTATTAACTGTGAAGCATTTGTTCAGTCACTGTTGCATGTTGCCAGTTGTAAAGTATTGGCTGTGATTTATCAGACAATAAAGTGTTACATTATTTTGGAGCCCTGAGTTGATAGGTGTCCTGTGGTGCAGTTTGCAGAGAGGCTTGATTGTGAGAGTCATTACTATATATATATATATATTGTTTTCTTTTTGTGGTCCAAAATGTGTAAAAACAGGAAATTCAATGAACTGGAAATAGTGTACAACACTATCATATTTTTAGTTTCCACATAATTTGTATTTTTGTTGTTATGATTGTTCTGCTGTAAACTGTCTTTAAAATTTACACCAACAATTTTGTCTATTTGAGCCTTGTCTCTTTACACTTACATCTATTTGTAGCTTTCCTGTATCTCAATTTTTCATTCAAATAAAATCATCATATTTTTAAAATCTAATTGGTCTTATATATATATATATATATATATATATAACATATATTATATACCAGTATGTATGTCAACACATAAATGTCTTTATTTGTAGCGTTTGTTTAAAAATAAAAAATTTCAGTAGTTAGTAGATATTGATAGGATGCAGGCCATGCACATTTACTTTAGCTTTATTATAAATTAATTGTGACAATAAAATAATCAAGATTTATACAAAACTTGTAAGAATAACTTGAACTGACATTTTAAAATAGTAACTAACAAACATCATTTGGACAACTGTTAGAGAGAAACATTCGTAAGAAGGCTAACAAGATTTTGTGAATTAAAAAACCCCCGAGTGCTAGGATTTAGATTTTACCATCACATACAAGATATAAGATACCGTTTACAAAAATAGACTGATGCATCAACTCCTTTGTTCCCCTGATCTATGGATGAGATGTAAACATTTCCGTTATATTTTGAGTTTTCACTAGTATGAACTTATATTTTGTTTCTATAGTTATAATGTATTTTTTTTATGCACAACTTGTAAAACCAATTTCCTCATGGATAATAAAGATTATTATTTTTATTATCATGGAAATGAATTCATTTTCATTCTCTGGCACTGCCAGGTCGAGCTCTTTAAAGGGAAACAAAATTCATTGTCGTCCCTTTAACAGCTTCATTTTTAGAAATGTCTGATGATGTAGCAGGTCTGCTGCAGTGCTGCCCTTTGACAGGTAATAAGGATCCTCTTAGGAATGCTGAGGGCTTTCATTGTAATTATTCATTATTTGTTGTAGTCAGGGCCGGACTTAGGGCACTGCTACCTATGCGGCCGCAGTGGGCCCCGCGCTAACTCTAATGATAAACCATTTTAACTTATTATTTTCCAGGAGCTCATGGAAATCTCCCGAAATTGCAAAGTATCAGAAAAAAAAGTCATGAAAATCTCCTGAAACTACTCAAATCTCCTGAAAACTCATAAAAATGTCCTGAAAAATAGACTAAATTGTCATTTTGGGGTGTTAATATGGAAAACGGCAATACAGCTTGCGATTAATAAAAAAAGGCATTGTCAGCTTTTATTCAATAAAAATGTAATAATAAGACCTTAACCAAAACAGGAAGTTCCATTACTCAATTTACTTTAATAGTCAAAGGCATATAAGTAGAGATGTATATCTATCTCGATCTCTTAAAAAAAAAATCAAAAGCGATATTTTTGATTTACTATATCTAAAAGGCAGATCTGAATGTTTATCGGCTTTTAGTTGGAAAAATACCATCTACTGTAGATGGCTCGTAAAGTTAATTTGATCGTCATTTTGCACTTAGTAAAATACGAAAAAATAAAGACGGATTTATTTTCTAACAAAAAAAATCTTTATTTTCACTTATTATCCTTATCCCTACCCAGAATAGGCTCCGTGCATAGGGCCCCACAATCTGGCTCTGGTTGTAGTATCTCAGTTGCTTCTACAATCTTGTTTATAATGTAAAGCATCCGCATTTAGTTTTTTTTTTCAGTTTTTATCCTTATCAAACTTTTTTTATTTTTTAGCTTTTAAGTATTTGTATGAAATTTGATGATTTTCTTAATTTTATATTTATATATTGACTTGGCATTTTTCCTTTTCATTACTTATATTATTTCTTTTTTGCATATTATTATATTTTATTTCATTTTGCATGTATTGAAAAAAAAAATGAAAATGTTCTTCCAATATGTACATTTTCAAAAATGCCAACTAACACTAGCCACTAGTAGGAAAAGTTTGTGGCACATTTTAAAATCTCATTGTAGAGAAATAGATGCAACATAAATATGACTTATTGAGAGCATTCATTTCAATAGCAGGAAGAAGAGAACTAATTATAAAGTATGTATTTATATTATATGCATTACAAGTCAGGGTCTAAAATGCACATTTGGTGGTGTCAATGATTCCAATAGATGCGATGACATTTTTTTGGTTATAAATTCATATTTTTTGCACCTTAATCTATTACTATTTACTATCTTAAAATATTACAATATTTATGTGGTCTTATTAAATTTTCAAGAACATTATGATAGGCATGTGTAACATGTAGGATTTAATGTTAATTAATTATTCCAATATCTGTATGTTACAGCATGTAAAAGGATTGAACTATAATAACTAGCTGTCAAGCATTATTAAAAGAACAGTAGGCCTATGGTAAATAGTTATTTCCCACTGATTTATTATTGTGGCTTCATTAAGTGATATCCTATCTGTGGAAAATTGTTATCATCATGACTCAATGAATAATAGTGTCTGCCTTATCACATACATACAAAAATACTGTACTCTTCAGTAATCTTTAGCCTTGCCAGCAATGACCTAAAGTGAATTTTTAACAACAGATTAAATTGGCTCATTAAGGCCTGACATTTTAGCAGTATTTTTCCTCCCCATTCCCTAGAATAAGGGATATACAAACTTCTTTCCTTTTTAATAGTAATTGTTGAAAATTGTTGTTTTAAACTATAGATGGTATACAGTATACATTGTACAAAGTAGAATCTGTGCATAATTTGTTTAAATTATATTATGGATTTTTTTTATTTAATCATTTGTGTACTGATACTGGCGCTTGCTTTTTTGCTGATTTGTTACCACACAGTAGTTTGTCTTTGTTTTTTCCTGTGATATTGACAACATAAACATAATGTTTAGTATGTAAGCTAGTAATCTTGCATTCTATCCTATAATTAAATTTTATGACCATGACTGCTAGATTGTTTCTAATTGGAAAGTATTAGGATTGCATTGGCTTTTTTTTTTTTTTAAATTAAAAGTAACATTCCATACAAAAAAAATATTAAATAAATAAAGTGGCACAGGAAATCAAAAGGAAATGGGTGACGGTAACACACAGACATCTTAATGATTTTCATCTTCTCCGGTCAATGAGTAACCTTGATAACAGTCTCGCAGAGTAAAGGTACAATTGAGTTTTTGGAGCATTCAGTTTTTGCCATTATGGACAGATGTTGCCCACTTAGACACGATTGTAACTTAACTGATGAATACATTCATCCTGTCAGGATAGTACCATGCCTAGGATTTTCCACACCTCTTGTTTAAGACTGCCTAAGTGGCATAAAAATTTGGATGACATACTTCTGTTCCAAGTTATCACATAGTTGTAAGCAGATTTTTTTGGAATAGGGCAGTAAAAGTCTTTGGTAATTTAAAACTGTTTTATGCAAGTAAAATAGCTTCTGTGTGACTTAGTTTGCTAGGTTTTCAATATGGTCTTCCCACAAAAGCCTGCTGTCTATACATATATGTATCATATCCCTTGACTTAAGCGTTTATCTGGATTTCATGGATTTTTTTCCCTCCTGAAATCTATAATAACTTCTTTAGTTTTTGCTTTTTGTAATATCCTAAAAAGTTACCAACGCACCAGCCTGTAAAGTTGTAAAGTCTTTTGTCCAACTTTGATATTGGTTATTGTCTCCTGAATGCCAGACCATGGCTGTATCAGAAAATTTACTGAGTTTTACTCATTATTGTAGTCTTCATTGGTGTAAGGAGTGTACAGTTCCAGAGGATCTATCTATCCCTAAATATATCTAATTTTTTTCTGTTTTTTTTTCTACTTATGTTGTAATGAAAAGAAAAAAAAATTTCAGTACAGTTAGCATTAGGGTTATTGTAAGTTTAGGATTACAGTTCAATTAAGGTTGATATTTGAGTAAGTGTCATTCTATTTATTTAGCATCCAAGTTATTAAAAAAAAAATTTAATATCTATAAAAAATGTATCATCTTATGTTTATTTTATGTTTTTAGTTAGTCTTTGTTTATTTTTTATTCATTAAATTTTTTTTAGTCAATTTTGTTTAAACTCATTGGGACAAATTGATTCCTAGTTAATTTCTCTCACTCTATGATCCATCAATGTTTGTGGTATTGTTTCATCTCTTGTACATTTTTATTTGAATGTCATTCTTTTGATGATTAAATTAATATCTAAGTGGAAGTAGTTGTAAATACAGGAAGTTGTTTGATTTTCTGTTCTAAAACAGTGGCCTATACTATATGAGTACATTTAGCAATGTAAAACTCTGAAATACAAGTCATTGCAATAAACCAAAGGATATAAGTTTCCCTTTCAGACCATGCAGTCTATAGGGCAGATGATGTAAAGGTCATCTGTTTCTGGGTCATGTGGCCAACACAACGACTAACCGCCTTACTTTTCTCAACTAATGTCAAGTCTCCATTAGAGCTGGCTGGATTGAGAGGCGCCCTAAAGATCTTGAAATTAAAACTCCCAATTTTCACCAGGATTTGAACCTGGGAACCCTGGTTTGGAAGCCAAGCACTTTACCGCACAGCCACTACACCTCCAAATCATAGGATACTGTGCTATAGTGTGTGTAACACTCAGCCTTCTAAGAACGTCCTACTGTCATATAATATCTTCATGTTTTAAGTAAGTTTTTGCAAGGAAAAAATGAAATGCAATCGTTATGTTAACAATTTCAAGTGTAAGGCATTTTGACAGAAGTTTGACTGATTTGCATGAATCGACGACGGACCATCTTATTGCTGGGAATCAAGTGTGAATCCATATGAAGACTTGCTATTTGAGATTGGACTCATTGTGAGTTTTTGTTTGTAGAGCAACCAAAGGCATCAGGGAAACCTTTTCCCAAATACCTTTTTTCCTACATTTCCACAGAGATTGAACCATTGTACTCTGGATCATACTAAAGGAGCATGGAAGACATGCATACAAAAGCAATGATAATAATACAAAGCTTTGATTTGAAAATACTCCTTCTTCAAAACAAAAGAAC